>NC_084541.1:8303684-8383684 GCF_024500275.1 Phycodurus eques
AAAGGCAAAATAGCAAAACAAAGTATACAGTAACTCTCCACATGACAATAAATATAACAATTAAAAATAAAAACACACATAGAATTCAATTGAACTGACTTTGAGGAAAATATTCACCTGCGTTGGGTTTTCCAAAAAGTCAAAATTTTTGTTGCCCTAGAATGTAGTTTGAATTTGAACTCAAGACCAAAACACATCAGTCATGTGGTTGACGTAATAGATTGTGTGGATATTTCATAAAAAAAAATGTCCATGTAGCTTTAATTTAAGAAGTATACTTTTTGTTTTTTATTTCCATGAAAGTGCATTTCCGTCAGGCTTGGACATAGGAATAGTTGTATATATATGAGTCTGTATACTGTGCTCTGTTAACTGAAGTTGACCTGCTCTACCTCAGCGTTATGTAAGGCATGATAGTGACAGTTGAGCTGTGGTATTCCACTGTGTAGGTTTTAACAACGTAATACTGCATTGTGTGAAAGAGAGTGAGAGAGAACCCCAAAAGAGCTGGAGTGTTTCCATGACAACATGTGCATGGGGGTGGCAGACGTCTAACAAATAGTCCACTTGCCAACAGTGTTCAGATCATCATATTTATGGTGTGACTGCTTCCGTCAAAACTGGTTGCACAATTAAAAAAAAAAAAAAAAAAAAAAAAACAGGTGCTTTGTGTGACACCAATGAGACACACCGGAATTTTCCTCGGGATATGTTGCAAGCTGTTTGGCCGAAGGGATTCACCGTGAAATCAACTCAATCATGCTCTGAGGTTATTTTATTGTCGTGGGTGTAATGTACTTGACTTATGTTTGATTTGCATCAGGGATGGGCAACTGGCGGCCGCGAGCCGCATGTTGCCGACGCCCACACTTTGACGGCCCCTCGATTAATAATCTTTTTTTTTTTTTTTTTTTCCAGGGGAATTCTAAACGTTTCCTCTACTATACCAGATAATTTTTACGTTGTAATAGCACCATTCACCACTATATAGCAGACATTGCTTAGTAGAACTTTCACTCGGTCTTCTCCATCAGGAGTATTACCAAGAATAGAAGTAGGATCCATCCATCCATCCATTTTCTGAGCCGTTTCTCCTCACATGGGTCGCGGGCGTGCTGGAGCCTATCCCAGCTATCATCGGGCAGGAGGCGGGGTACACCCTGAACTGGTTGCCAGCCAATCGCAGGGCACATAGAAACAAACAACCATTCGCACTCACATTCCCACCTACGGGTAATTTAGAGTTGTCAATTAACCTAGGAGGTGGCACAGTAGATGACTGGTTAGAGCGTCAGCCTCACAGTTCTGAGGACCCGGGTTCAATCCTTGGCCCCGCCTGTGTGGAGTTTGCATGTTTTCCCCGTGCCTGCGTGGGTTGTCTCCGGGCACTCCGGTTTCCTCCCACATCCCAAAAACATGCATGAATTGGAGACTCTAAAATTGCCCATAGGTGTGACTGTGAGTGCGAATGGTTGTTTGTTTGTATGTGCCCTGCGATTGGCTGGCAACCAGTTCAGGGTGTACCCCGCCTCCTGCCCGATGACAGCTGGGATAGGCTCCAGCACGCCTGCGATCCTAGTGAGGAGAAGCGGCTCAGAAAATGGATGGATGGATGAATTAACCTAGCATGCATGTTTTTGGGATGTGGGAGGAAACCGGAGTGCCCGGAGAAAACCCACGCAGGCACGGGGAGTACATGCAAACTCCACACAGGCGGGGCCGGGGATTGAACCCCGGTCCTCAAAACTGTGAGGCAGACGTGCTAACCAGTCTTTCACCGTGCCGTTAGAAGTAGGATGTTCAACAAATTTAAAGGCAAGCCTATGTACCTACGTTGCTTAGAGGCATTGGCAGCCATGATTGTTTTGTGGTGCTGTTGAGTCATACAAGACTAACAGAGGCTCTTTTATCATAAATCAAATACATACAGTGGGTACGGAAAGTATTCAGACCCCCTTAATTTTTTCACTTCATTTTTTTGCAGCCATTTGATAAAATCATTTAAGTTAATTTTTTTCCTAATTAATGCACACGCAGCACCACATATTGACAGAAAAAAAACTTGAATTTTTGCTGATTTATTAAAAAAGAAAAACTGAAATATCACACATACATAAGTATTCAGACACTTTGCTGTGACACTCATATATTTAACACGGGTGCTGTCCCTTTCTTCTGATCATCCTTAGAATGGTTCTGCACCTTCATTGGAGTCCAGCTGTGTTTGATTATACTCAATGGACTTGATTTGGAAACCCACACACCTGTCTTTATAAGACCTTACAGCTCACAGTGCATGTCAGAGCAAATGAGAATCATGAGGTCAAAGCAACTGCCTGAAGAGCTCAGAGACAGAATTGTGGCAAGGCACAGATCTGGCCAAGGTTACGAAAAAAATTCTGCTGCACTTTAGGTTCTTAAGAGCACAGTGGCCTCCATAATCCTGAAATGGAAGACGTTTGGACGACCAGAACCTTTCCTAGAGCTGGGCGTCCGGCCAAACTGAGCAATTGGGGGAGAAGAGCCTTGGTGAGACAGATAAAGAAGAACCCAAAGATCATTGTGGCTGAGCTCCAGAGATGCAGTCGGGAGATGGGAGAAAGTTCTAGAAAGTCAACCATCACTGCAGCCCTCCACCAGTCGGGGCTTTATGGCAGAGTGGCCCGACGGAAGCCTCTCCTCAGTGCAAGACACATGAAAGCCTGCATGGAGTTTGCTAAAAACACCTGAAGGACTCCAAGATGGTGAGAAATAAGATACTCTGGTCTGATGAGACCAAGATACAAATTGTTGGCCTTAATTCTAAGTGGCATGTGTGGAGAAAACCAGGCACTGCTCATCACCTGTCCAATACAGTCCCAACAGTGAAGCATGGTGGTGGCAGCATCATGCTGTGGGGGTATTTTTGAGCTGCAGGGACAGGGAGACTGGTTGCAATCGAAGAATAGATGAATGCGGTCAAGTACAGGGATATCCTGGACGAAACCCTTCTCCAGAGTGCTCAGAACCTCAGACTGGGCCGAAGGTTCACCTTAAAAAAAGACAATGACCCTAAGCACACAGCTAAAATACAGAAGGAGTGACTTCAGAACAACTCCGAGACTGTTTTTGAATGGCCCAGCCAGAAACCTGACTTAAACCCAATTGAGCATCTCTGGAAAGACCTGAAAATGACTGCCCACCAACATTCACCATCCAACCTGACAGAACTGGAGAGGATCTGAAAGGAGGAATGGCAGCTGATCCCCAAATCCAGGTGTGAAAAACTTGTTGCATCATTCCCAAAAAGACTCATGGCTTTATTAGCTCAAAAAGGTGCTTCTACTAAATTCTGACCAAAGGGTCTGAATACTTATGGCTGTGTGATATTTCAGTTTTTATTTTTTAATAAATCTGCAAAAAATTCAGCAATTCTGTTTTGTTTCTGTCAATATGAGGTGCTGTGTGTACATTAATGTGGGGGGAAATGAACTTAAATGATTTTAGCAAATGGCTGCAATATAAAAAAGAGTGAAAAAAATTAAGTGGGTCTGAATACTTTCCGTACCCACTGTATGTATTTCATAAGATGCCAAGCAACATTTAGCTCAGCTTAGTTTAACATGGGCGGCACGGTGGCCGACTGGTTAGAGCGTCAGCCTCACAGTTCTGAGGACCCGGGTTCAATCCCCGACCCCGCCTGTGTGGAGTTTGCATGTTCTGCCCTTGTCTGCGTGGGTTTTCTCCGGGCACTCCGGTTTCCTCCCACATCCCAAAAACATGCATGAATTGGAGACTCTAAATTGCCCATAGGTGTGAATGTGAGTGTGAATGGCTGTTTGTTTGTATGTGCCGTGCGATTGGCTGGCAACCAGTTCAGGATGTACCCCGCGTTCTGCCCAATGATAGCTGGGATAGGCTCCAGCACGCCCGCGACCCGAGTGAGGAGAAGCGGCTCAGAAAATGGATGGATGGATGGATAGTTTAACATGTAACGGAACTGACCAGGAGGCTACTATGTCACACACAACATAATTTTAAGCCAACAGTTAATTAAGACACACATTCAACGCACTACGGGTAACATAAACACACTTCAACGCTAATGATTAAGGTACTTATTACAGCAAAAAAAAAAAAAAAAAATGCATTCTATGGTGGAATGCATGCTGGGAACCGAAGTTAATGGGAAAACTATGTAGAAGCTGCCAAGCTTTCGAATCAAAAGTATGCAAAACAGGGTTGGGTTTTTTCCCTTCAAAAGAACCGTTGAGAGTTCGTTTAAAGTGCATGAGGAGTTACTAAAATGTGTTTCCTTCTAAAACATGGACATATTAAAAGCTTAATGGTGGCCGACTGGTTAACTCATCTACCTCAAAGTTCTGAGGTCCGGGGTTCAAATCCAGCCTCCCCTGTGTGGAGTTCGCGTGTTCTCCCAGCGCCTGCGTGGGTTTTCTCCTTGTACTCCGGTTTCCTCCCACATTCCAAAAATGGTAGGTTGATTGATCTTCATTCTAAATTGTCAGTAGATATGAATGTAAGTGCGAATGGCTGTTTGTCTGTATATGCCCTGCGATTGGCTGGCAATCAGTCAAGAGTTTACCCCCCCTTTCGCCAGAAGTCAGCTGAGATAGGTGCCAGCACACCTGCGACCCTAGTGAGGATAAGCGGTTAATACACTGGATGGATGGCTATTTCCATCCATCCATTTTCTGAGCCGCTTCTCCTCACTAGGGTCGCGGGCGTGCTGGAGCCTATCCCAGCTATCATCTGGCAGGAGGCGGGTTACACCCTGAACTGGCTGCCAGCCAATCGCAGGGCACATAGAAACAAACAACCATTCACACTCACAGTCATGCCTACGGGCAATTTAGAGTCTCCAATTAATGCATGTTTTTGGGATGTGGGAGAAAACCGGAGTGCCCGGAGAAAACCCACGCAAGAACAGGGAGAACATGCAAACTCCACACAGGCGGGGCCGGGGATTGAACCCCACTCCTCAGAATTGTAAGGCAGATGCTCTAACCAGTCGTGCACCGTGCCGCCTTGTTTCAATTTAAAAAAAAAAACATGCACATGTTCATATTTAAAAGCATTTTTGTCATACATTTGGTTCGGAAGTATGCGGTCCCATGTGGCCCCCTGGTAGCACTGATGACAAATAGTGGATCCCGCCATTATTTCAGTTGCCCATTCCTTGGTTTACATCCTATGACATTCTAGTATCAAGTCCACATAATACAACATTATTTTCACAGGCTAATTTTGTTTTATTATATTAGATACATGTTTCAGTCTTCAATTTTGACCTTTGTGTGTGCATTGTAAGTTTCATTAGAGGCCCGAGCACAGCCCAATGAGATCAAATACAAAGGATGTGTCAGAAATTCTGCCTTTACGAAGACAATAATGCATACCGTGGATTGTCAGACAAGTGTTCATTTAGCAATATATTTATTATTGTGATTGTATTTTTCAGTGACATAGAACTGCATTGCATTATACTGAGGCAATGATGCTTCAATATTTCAACAATTGCTTCACAAATGTTGCAGTTTCATGAGAAGCTTTAGCTCAGCCTTTCCGTAAAAAGCAACAGCACTAAAACCTCACTCTGCTGCTCTTACGCACAAAGCATACTACTCCACATCATATTGCTGCTTGTGTGTCTTGCTGAACCACCCAGCTGTCTTAATTTAACATGCCAGAATGGAATCATCACCAATAATGATGACCCGAAGAACTGCATTATGCATGAGGTATGGTGTGCATGTTATAACTCAAAAAATATTTTTAAAGTCCCCCAAACACATTTGCTGGACT
This sequence comes from Phycodurus eques, assembly GCF_024500275.1. Taxonomy (NCBI): domain Eukaryota; kingdom Metazoa; phylum Chordata; class Actinopteri; order Syngnathiformes; family Syngnathidae; genus Phycodurus; species Phycodurus eques. Next base: position 8,309,487 of record NC_084541.1, read on the forward strand.
AATTTACTTAACTTCTCATTTTAGCAGCAGCAGGGTTTTAAAATAGATCAAGTATTAAGGGGTGAAATGGTTAAATCTGCGCATCAACCTTAAATAACACCAAGACTATAATTATGAAGGGCTAATGCATGATCTTTCTGTGACAAGCAAAGAACGTGATACAGCAATTGCCACTCTAATTTTAAAAAGCCACCACCTCACTTTCAACGTCACCGTGTCAGCATCTGTGGCCCCTCTTCCTCAGCTAAAGTAGACAGCCGTGCGCTGTCCAAAATATGTGGACATCCTGTGGCAGCTGTCTCTTGTCTTGAGGGTTTAAAAAAATATATGGATGAAAGATCAATGCTGACTGTCAGCTCATGCTTCATCCTGTTTCCAACGTTGTCTGTTATTGAACAACCATCAGCTGACAAGGTTCCTGTCAGTCTCTCTACGCTGTAATGCAGTCTTGATTCTGACTTGTGTCGATGTGTTAAATGTCCCCACAAGATATACTGTACATTCTCGGGTCCATTAGGTACACTTGCCCAACTAATGAGATTTAAAATAAGTACAATTAACTCCAGCCTATTTGCGGTTCGTTTTATTTGATTTGATTTTATTGTATTTTATTTTATTTTATTTAGTAACCTTTATTGATCCAGATAGAACATTAAGGACGGTTTCTCATTTCCAATGTTGATCTATTCATGAATTAACGTATTCACATATTTCTTCGGCGACTTGCTGGGGCCAAAGCCCTGGTGAATAGGAAAGTAGTAATTGGTGTCAAGGAAGTACAAAGTGTGTTAGAAAAGTTCATGACTGGTTTCACAAAAGAGTAAGCTTTTTCAAATTCCAACTGCATGTTTTCCCATCGGAAGTAATCCCCCAGGAGTCTAACACACTTTCCCAGCATTCTCTACCGAGCCTTCAGCTATTCCTGAAAGATTCTACCGGGATCCTCCGCAGCTCCGTCATTACGGCAAACTTGATGTCGTCCATGTCTTCAGAACTGGTCCCCTTGATGACCCTCTTGAGAATGGAAAAAAAGGACAACATCTCACGAAGCCAGGTCAGGTGAAGTGCCCCAGCATGGCAGTATTCTTCTCAGCCAGGAACTGTCGGATGCTTAGGGCATTGTGAGCAGGCGCGTTATCATGGTCAAGCAGCTATGAATTGCCAAAAGTCCTGCAGCTTCTCGTGCGGTGAGTGAAGCGAACCCTGCAGGATCTTTTTGTAGACGTGCGGATTGATTGTCGGACCTAAATTGTAGTCCTGGAACTTTTCTGACACACCTCGTATGTTGAAGTGATCATCTCTCCAAAGAGACTAACATCTTTGTACGTCAGTGGAGAAGTTACCTTTAGTCTGGGTTGTTAGTGGCAACACAGAGAATCTTTCCTGCATGTGTATGTACATGTTCAGTTATGGTGCATTTTTTTTCTAAATCAAATCATTTGATCATTATTTCTAAGGATAATGTAAGATGAGTTTGAAATATTATTACAATGTTTAGGTCTCATAGTCTGGTGCATATTTACTGTTGAAACTAGTAATATAAGAAATTTTAACATTTTCGGGGGCTTGTCAATTACTCTTTTACGCTATTTGCGGTAGGGCTTTGTTCCTGACCCCTGTCAATAGTGTGAGGGGTGTTACTGTATCTGCCTTTACAAAGATAATGAGTTCATTTTCCAATGCCTTAATTTTAAGGAAGACATGAACAAATCTCATGACAAAAAATTGCATCTACAAAATTAACTGTTTTGGTTTTTCGTATGATGATGATGATGATCACCAAAGAACTAGAAACAGAACTTGGTCACCAATCAATCACAGGTCTATGAGCAATGTAGTTAATCATATATCAACTACATAGACGCATTTATTTATAGCAAACAGATGCAGACCTAAATACATATATTATACACGACACAACACTTGCCTGTTGTTTCAGGCTTCTTCATTATTACACAGCGGATAGCATAGCAAGAAAATTAAATCTTAAATAAAAAATTGCCTGTAAAGTTATTAAAGGTTTTAATAACAGCAATAGTTTAAGCCTGGAAGGGATGAATTCACATTAGTTAATTTACTTTGGGAAAAATGCTTTTTAATTAGATGAACTTTAAGTTAAGTTAAGTTAACTAGCATCATGGAATGGATTGTGTTTGACTTTGGAAGTTCCACTGTTGATGCGTAACATAACGTTACTACATTTTATATAACGACTGTGGCACTGCATTTCCTTCATTCATTGCATAATGAGATGCGCTGATTACAATAGACGGTGGTTTAAAGCGAGGCAGTATATTTGCCCGGGGGCGTCTTTACTGCTCAGTATACTGTATGCATTCAGATAGGAGGTTCTCATTGTGGGATTGTGTAAATTTTCTAGCATGACCATGACTGCTCCTTTCCCTTAGTGGGCACCACATTGCTAATCATTACATAATACCCCACACCCACCTACTTCCTCTGGTTTTAACATTTTTTTTTCCACAAGGACAGAAATTATCAACCAGGTGGCCTAAAGCACCAGTACATGGTCTTAAAAACTTGCCACATAGTTAAACACTTGCACACACTGTTTCTGTTGTTGTTTTTTTTTGGGAAGTCACCGCTGATGAAATGCAACAAAGAGGGCCAGGCCACCACTGATAGCTTTAGCTTGGCACAGAGTGAGAGCAGCGTGTTACCAGACTGGTCAGCCATAGCCATGATTTTCTGGCCAAGAAGATAAAAACAGAGCTGCCAGGTGTCTACAAGTTGAATTTTACTGTATGCTCCAGCTGACACGAAACTGACAACTGAAAAACAAGCATTGTATTTTCTCAATTAATGGGTTGGGGAATTTAGTTATGCAACTGAAGAGACTACCACGCAACTATTTATAATGTAAAAAAAATGCAAAATATTTAATTATATTTTTTTTAAGTAATTTTTTTCACAAATAATGAAAGTTCATTAAACTAATAATGGAATATAACATAACTCTTAATGAAATGAAACATTTAGTAAACTATACATATGTATGTTGTGTTCTAGTAAACGTTTTCCTGCATTCTCCTCACTGCTTCTCTTTAAACTCCAGCATAAATGTCAGCTTTACAGATACCATGTCTGGTAATTGCAACCCCCTTGTGGAGCAACATGCTGTTATATTTTTTTCACAGGCACAAAAACAGAGCTTTAACCAAGGCTGTGCAGAAACCACTATTTGAGGACATATGATGTTCATGTGTTCGCATGGAAACAAGTCCTGCTCTCTCGACATAGTGAGTGAATTACGTCCCATCTGAAATTCAAGACAAAGAGCTTCATGGGAATCTAACAATACAAACTCGAGATGCTCAAATGTCACGTCCAATTAGTTTTTTTTTTTTATGAAAGAAAAGAGAGGCAGAGAGGCGAATAACACGCAACCACGACATTGTTAAATGACAGCGCAGTGTTGTGACACTGTGCTTGACAAAAACGAATAATTAGCGTTGCATTGTGGTAATGTGACCTGCACATAATAGGAAGCCATTTCTTCTTGTGATTATGATCCATCTAGTACAGGCTTTTTTAAACTTTGTCAACTCGTCATACTCAACACAATAGACATGAATTTATTATAACCACGAATCTAAATGCTAATTTAGCTGTGCCTGCTATTGTACATATTTTTTTAAATGAAACAGTGGACGGACGAGTGGTTAGCACGTATGCCTCATAGTTCTGAGGTTAGGGTTCTAATCGGAACTCTGGCATTAGGGTTACGGTTTGTGTGGAGTTTGCATGTTCTCGCTGTGCTTGCGTGGTTTTTCTCTGTGTATTCTGGCTTCCTCCCACATGATATACATGAAGTTAATAAAAGACTAAATGGTCCGTAGGTGTGAATGTGAGCGTGAATTGTTTATGTGTGCCTCGCCTTTTTGCCGAATGTCATCTGGACTAGGCTCCAGCTCGCCCACCACCCTAATGAGGGTAAATGGTTTAAAAAGTGTATGGATAGATGGAACACACATTATCTTTCAACAAATTAATGGCGACGTATAGACATTTTCAACATATAAATGGGCAATTTGCCATGTTTGGGAAAATTTGTGGAGTGTGTGATCCTTTATCATTTTGCAGCAGCTTTCTTTGTTACTCTGAGAGTTTGCGCCCACACACAGACCCGGTGACGCATGCTCTGACTAGTCCAGTGCTTAACTTTGTGTTCGAGTTCTGTTTTAATTCTCGTGAGAACACGTTGCCCATAATCATGCCGGCCTCTGTTTAGATTGAAAGAAATAAGTGGGTGGTTCCTCCTGGGCTGAAAAGGGAACCCAGTGAATTTTAACTTTGGCGGACTATGGGTAATTTCAGCAGTTATATTCATAAATAACAGTTGTTTTTCACTTGCACAATATATGAATTGCAATTTTTCAAATTATTTGTTTTTTTCCCCCCGAGGCTCTTGCTTTATTTTATAAATGTTTTTGTTTTGTGTTGAATAGACCAAGTTCATCATAACTTTATTTAAATCGAGGTGATTTAAATTCTCCTTTATCCAAATTTCAAAATATAGATTACCACAGCCAAAAGTCTTAAAAAGTTAAGACCAGTGAGAAAGTGGCTAGTTCTAAACCATCCTATGTTTTCATCCATCCATCCATTTTCCGTACCGCTTATCCTCACTAGGGTCGCGGGCGTGCTGGAACCTATCGCAGCTATCTTCGGGCGAGAGGCAGGGTACACCCTGAACTGGTCGCCAGCCAATCGCATGGCACATATAGACAAAAAACCATTCACACCCACGGGCAATTTAGAGTCTTCAATCAACCTACCACCCATGTTTTTCGGATGTGGGAGGAAACCCGAAGGAAACCCACTCAAGCGCGGGGAGGACATGCAAACTCCACACAGGCGGGGCCTGGATTATAACCCCCATGGTGGGCGCTAACCAGTCGCCCACCATGCCGCCCCTGTGTTTTCTTGTTTAGTTGAAAAATATCTTATATCATATATGTATATAATTTTTTTAGAGGCAGTACAAGGATGGTTATGATGGAGATTGGGTCAGAATATTCCAGAAAAGTGGATTTAAAATGACTGTTAGGTTGATTCACAACTATCAGGCAAAGAGATAAACAGTGTAGGACTGAATCAAAGAGATCATTTGCTGGCCTCCGCAACAGTGCCAACAGCATATGCTACCCTCCAAAAGTATTGGAACAGTAAATCCAATTCCTTTACTTTTTTGCTGTAGACTGAAAAGATTTGGGTTTTGATATGAGAGAAAACATAAGAGATCAACATTTCAGCATTTATTTCTAGGTATTGTATTTCCATCTGCATATGATACACAACTTGGAGACAAGATCGCATTATTTGTAACAGACTTGTGAGATTTTCTCCATTTGGTATGTTTTCCAGGCTTTCACCACAGCCAATTTGTGCTGCTTGTTTTGGGGGTGTTTTTCCTTTCAGTCTCTTCTTTGGCAGCTATAATACATGCTCAAAAGGTTTTACATCTAGAGATGAACTTTTTTGATGTTTTGGTAGTGTGTTTTGGGTGATTATCTTGATGCATGATGAAGGATCCCCCAATCAATTTGGCCGCATTTTTCTTTAAATTGGCAGACAAAATGTTTCTGTCGACATAGAGTTCATTATGCTGTTCCCATCATTTCTTACAGTAAAGTCAGTAAAGATTTATGAGTCTGTCCCAGAAGAAGTCATGCAAGCAAAAACAGTGACATAACTTGAGTTTCATAGATTATAGGTTTGGGATGTTTGTGATCATGAGCAGATCTTTTATTTCTCCTATCTTTCCCCGCTATCACTTCGCCTAAGGTTAATCTCATGAGTCCTTAAAATTTTGTCCACCAATTTTTTCTAGGCTCATATCTGTACTTTTTTGGGGTGGAAGATTCAGCCTGGTGAGTGTTTTGCATCTTTTTTGTTATAGGTTATTTCTGGTAGGTCACAAAGTTTCTGTCTTTAACTGTTGTTGTTTTCCTTCATCTACCTGTTCCATTATCTGAAGTAAACTAGTTGTTTCTTTACTTTTTCAGGACATTGCCATCAGTTGTGCTGTGTTTTCCTTTTATTTTCAGATTCAGAATTGCTTGTTTTTCATCCCTAGACAACTCTTTGGTTTTCATGTTGGTTATAACCCTAACTAATATGAATGTAGTGTTCACAGGGAAAATGTGGGCAACAAAAAACACCTGTCAGTCACATGGTCCAATACTTTTGCTCTAATGAAAAATCTGAGGAGTTCAAGAAAAGGTTTTATGTTCTACAGTAAGTTGTCAAATACATAGAAATAAGAGCTCATATACTGAAATGAAATAAAATCCAAACATTTCAATCTAAGGAAAACATAGGAAGCGGCCTCACATCCAGTTCTTTTGGAGGGGAGTGTAATTGTTTTGTCCATTTATTGTGATGCACAAATTTGGATCTCTGCGGTCAAAATATACAGTACTTCCATATTCAATCTACTGCTGTGGTCACTAATCAAATTACACTCCAAAAGCCATTTTCTCTGTCACTCTTTCTTTGTGCCCCCCGCAGACCTTCTTTACCCCCTTGTGGCGTCCTGTAATCTAACCTCTGAGAGTATGTCATCTTGTGGTGAGTCCATTGAGGATTTATTGATGTACTATGGTCCTTACACTTGTGACTTGCACATGTGTGTGTAATCAGCTCTGACTGTAGAACTATAATTAAGTCAGTGTGGGGTAAAAAAAAAAAAAAAAAAAAGAAAAGAAACATAAGCAAAGACAACCCAATATGAGCCACACATTGGAAACATACATACACACGCATATAAAGGTACTCATTATGGACATATACTGTGGTAAGTACATACAAAATAAGTTGTGATTTTCTGTGTCAGGTATTGTGATCTGTTTGTTAAACACAAAAACATTACAATGCTCTAACATGAAATTTATATTTTGGATTGACATAAATACAATTCTGTTGACCATGCAGGAAAATAAAAATAAATCAGTATTAATAATTTCAGAAAAATACAATTCTGTGCAAAAACAAAATATGATTACATGAAATTATTGGGCGGCACGGTCGCCGACTGGTTAGAGCGCCTGCTTTACAGTTCTGAGGACTGGGGTTCAATCCCAGGCCCCGCCTGTGTGGAGTTTACATGTTCTCCCCGAGCCTGCGTGGGTTTTCTCCGGGCACTCCGGTTTCTTCCGACGTTCCAAAAACATGCATGCTAGGTTAATTGACGACTCTAAATTGCCCGTAGTTGTGAATGTGAGTGTGAATGGTTGTTTGTTTGTATGTGCCCTGCGATTGGCTGACAACCGGTTCAGGGTGTACCCCGCCTCCTGCCCGATGTTAGCTGGGATAGGCTCCAGCACGCCCGCGACCCTAGTGAGGAGAAGCGGCTCCGAAAATGGATGCATGGATGGATGAAATTATTGTTAAAATAAATTTTTCAAATGTGGTTAACGAACAAAATAAAATAATGTAAAACAAAAACATAAACAAATTACAGTATTTAAAATGATGTGGAAAAAGAAAATGTTTTATACTATTAATTATAGACAGCACATACCTCTCTTTTACCTGCCTAACCATAAAACTATTATGTACCTGAAAACATAACAAACACCATGTAAAATGAGGACTATTTTTTGGTCAATGTTGTCTAGTCATAGTCTCAATCCAATCATGCATGCATGTCCTCATAAAGGTACATGAATGCCAATCTGGATTATATTTACATATATTGTGCTATATTGGAAACACACAATAAGGTATTTGCATTTATGAATTCCCTAATGGTTTAATCAACAAGTCTGTTTGAGTTTTACTCCCTCTGCATGTCTTCACGTGCTCACTGGCTCATGCACACCCACATGTGTTAGGCCACGCTCATACCGAACATACCCTGCGCATGAATAAACATAGCCAGCACACACGTAGATGGCTCATCTCTCATACGTGCTCCTCTGATTCATCTGACTCTGGAATCACATTCGATGCAATGTGCACAAACAGAGACCCCCACCGCCCCCCATACCTCCCCCAATGTAAGCCTGCCAGAACGACTAGCTGGCACTGAGCTAACATGCAAAACAGAAGAAGAAGACGTCAGCGGAGAGATGGAGGCAGAGGACGACACGAACACAGAGGTGAATTTACCTACCACACATGGGCAGAGAGAAGGCAGCTTAGTGCGGCCCTTCATGAGCGAGAGACAGAGGAAAAACAGCCTCCCAGACACCCGCAGCGGAGGAGCAGGAGGAGGAGGAGGAGGAGAGGGATGGGGAGATAGCTAGAGAGACTGGGGAAGGGTAAGGGGGGGGAGACTACAAGAAGAGGGAGAGAGGGAGAGGGAAGGGGCAAGGGGGGATGGTCGAGAAAAGAGAGTTTTCCTGGAAGCTCGAGTTGTTTATGTTGGACATATCGGTGTGAATATAGTGCATTGGCAGCCCGCTCCAGCTGTGACTCATAATATAATGTTTGTCACTGCCTTACAGTGAGGGAGGGGAACCAATCAGACATGGAGACACACACTAAAGCCCACCTATTATTTCATTTGATCTTCTCTGTGTGTATGCGTCCATGGAATAACTTTCTCCACGCAATCTCCCATACTGTACACTATCTTCCAACTAATTAAGCATGTTGGTTTTTGTTCATTTTCCTACATAGTCAGTACAATTTGTACAGAACAAAAATTGTGATTATCAACAATTATATGTTATACAGAAGAAAAATATAGACACAACAGTTTTGGTTTTTGCTCCCATTTTTCATGAGCTGAACTAAAAAAAATTAGAAAACCAGTCAGTATCTGGCATGACAACCATTTTCCTCATGCAGTGCAACATCTTTATTGCACAGGTGTGCCTTAGGCTGCTCACAATAAAAGGCCACCTGAAAATGTCCTGTTTTACTATAATGCAGCGGGGGGCTTTTTATTGTGGAAAACCGAAGGCACACCTGTGCAACAATCATGCTGTCTAATCAGTATCTTGATATGCAACACCTGTGAAGTAGGTGGATTTTTTTCAACACGAGAGAATTATTCATTCATACAAATTTATACAGATTTGTGAACAATATTTGAGAGAGAAAAAGGCCTTTTGTGGATGTAGAAAAGGTCTGAGTTCAGCTTATGAAAAATGGGAGCAAAAACAAGTGTTGCGTTTATATTTCTGGCCAGAGTAGTTCCCATATTTGGAATTTTATTGAACAAAACTCATCATGATTACAGGTTTATTTATTTATTTATTCATGTTAGTAGAAGTAAGAAAAATATAAAAAATATAGCGGTCTTTTGTTGAAAAAAAAAAATTTTTAACAAATTCCATTAATAGTTTACATCTGTATCTCATTTGAGGATGTAAATTGCAGTTTGGAGGTACAGTATGCTGCCACCCACCCTCACACCCACAGGCTCTCAATAGAGTTGAGGTCAGGGGATGGTAGAGACCACACCATGAGTTTTTCTCCCATACCCATTATAGCGAAAGCTTCAATGGTATCTTTTGCAGCGTGGACTGGTGTTTTGCCTCACATGAGAATCATTACACTGTCGAAGGTACGGTTCTTCGTTTTCTACCATGACAGAAAATGGCCAGTTGGAAACTCCACCTATTAAGCAGAGGCCATTTTGAACCCTTCAGGCACCCTGAAGGGGCCTACTATCTCAGTCCCCATGTTTCCAGCCCAAAATGCCACTCTGCCACATTCTTGGTGATGTCACAGACTTTTGGGGACATGGTGGCCATCCACCAATCATCCAGAGCTCAATCTACAGATATCCCTACCATACAAAGTAGCATAGCATTTACAGTGAGTAAAACGTTTTGGAAACGGTAAACCCACTGCAATCGTTTCACACATTTGAGATTGGTTAGGGGTGTCCAAAAACAACTTGCATAACTGCAAGTCTTTAGAGGATGCTGCATCGAGATGTTCTTGGGACTCCAGGGACCCCAGCAGCTTCAAATACCTGCTTGCTGCTCATCAGACACTTTTTAACAGATGCTTTCATAATACAATGCCTTTGCCTATTCGAAATGTTCCTTAATACGCTGTTATCAGAACAAACCTGTCTGATCTCTGAATAACGTAGAAATTGTTTTATAGTAAAATTACTTTATCTTGTGAAATGTCTTGTGTTCATTCCTTTTACAACAAATGGTATGGAGAAGTTTTTCAGCAGTTCAATTTCAGTTCCCACACAACAGTATGAGTGTGAGTATGGATGGTTGTCTGTCTCTGTACTGTATGTGCCCTGTTATTGACTGGCGACCAGGCCAGGGTGACGTCTGCCTTTCACCTGAAGTTCACTGGGATAGACTCCAGCCCCACGTGAGGCTAAACAGGATAAGCAGTATATAAAATGGATGGATGGTTTTTCAAAAAAAATTGTTTATCATTTCCTTTCCATTTTGTGTCCAATAAGCTTGCTGGCAAGAATGTTTTACTGAATTTTTGTGTTCAGTGGTGCCATTGGACATTTAATCACATCAATGGATCAATTACTGTTGTTGCATGAAAGTGACATTTCTCTGTCAACCAATCAATGGACTGCAGTGTGTGTAGCTCCACCCTTTAGGTACCGCTCCACCGCAATATTGACAGGTGCCAAAAGGTGTGAGTGCACATGAGTTGTTTCATTATGGAGTAAAGTGGCCTATAGAACACAATACAAATGCAACCATATTGTCGGCCTGCTAGTGTATACGGAACAGAATCAAGCTATATTGCTTGGTAAAAAAAAAAAAAAAAGGTGTGTCCCATAGGGCTAATTATAGGACCCTGTACCACCACACTGACAAGCCGTTGTTCCCCGGACAGGACAATGATCCTGATAATTGATTTTAAAATTAGACTTACCATTTTACACTAACCGTACCCTTATTAACAGTTTGTACATTGCTTATACACTGGTTTTAAAAAATTAACACTGAGCACTAAGCCTTATTGAGGTACAAATATGGATATAAAGCCAAATAATGGGCACGTTTGGCTGTACACTTTTTCCCCTTTGTTGTTCCTATTTATGCATCCATCCATTTTCTGTACTGCTTGTCCAGTTCAGAATCACAGGGAGTGTGAGTCTATCCCAGCTGGCATCGGGCCGAAGACGGACCCAACACTATGGACTGGTTGCCTATTAATCACAGGGCACATATAGAGACAGACAACCATTCATGCTTACAGTCACACTGTCACTGAGCAGCAACTTCAGTCAAAACAAAAATCATGCGAGTAAAGCAATACATCAGCAGTGATGTCGTTTCCCCATTATTTTATTATAATACTTTTAACGTAAATGTTTACAAGTTATAAATTATAGTTCATCGCAGGATCAGATATTATAATAGCTCATTATAGCTTGAGCTTGACTTACAATGTTTAAAATGTCATTAATAACCAATTTATAAACCCTTTATGAGTGTCACCTTGTTGTAAAGAGACAACAAAAACTACAATAAAGTGTCCTGGCCTATTTTGTTTGAGGCAGTTTAGTTCCCCTCTCAGACACTATCACTTTGTGCGTCATGAATGCATTAAACAGTGGAGGGGGTGAATAAACAGAAAAAACTGCACCATGACCTATTGGACTGCTTTATATCGCACCAATTATGGCTGATGGATGGGTTATGACACCTGCAGAGGTTAGGCCCAGAGCCCTCAGTGACACAACGAGTTCTGCTTTTGTGTCTGTGGCTAAAGACAAGTGGAGCACATCGTGACATTTCCATCTGGAAGGAAGCCTTTGCTCTTCTTAGAGGAGAATCTAACTCATGCGCAACCTGCGGATGTAGCTTCCTCACTCCAAATATGAATTTTCTCTTCTCTGCATTCATGAGCGTTCTAGGCTGCCGCCTACACAGAGGTCAGACTCCTACCTGCGCACTGTGGGCTTTATATTATCAACACCCTTCAATGGCAGGCCTCGCTCTCTCTACCTCTATCTCTCCCTCTCCTCCCCCTCCCTTCCTTCTTTCATCTCTATTCTGTCCATGATGATACCTCGCCATGTTGTCATGGCAACAATCGGGCCCTGATTGCACGGTTGCTTGGCAACTGACATCACCTACAAGAGGAACATGGAGATACAAAGCCAGAGACAAACAAAACACAAATATGTGCACTTGTAAATTGTTTTTGTGTTCACGTATTTTAGGGCTCTAAGCATCCATCCATCCATCCATTCATTTTCTTTTACCGCTTATCCTCACTTGGGTCGCGGGCTGCTGGAGCCTATCCCAGCTATCTTCGGGCGGGAGGCGGGGTACACCCTGAACCGGTCGGCAGGCAATCGCAGGGCACTTTGAAACAAACAACCATTCGCACACACATTCACACCTATGGGCAATTTAGAGTCTCCAATCAACCTACCACGCATGTTTTTGGGATGTGGGAGGTAACCGGAGTGTCTGGAGAAACCCCACCCAGGCACGGGAAGAACATGCAAACTCCTCAGAGGCGGGGCCGGGATTTGAACCCCGGTCCTCAGAACAGATGTGCTAACCAGTTGAGCACGGTGCCGGCTGGCTCTCAGCATATAATTGAATGATTCTGTGTTTTTAATTTAAATGTTATTTTCATATAATATACGTGTGCCTAGTCAGGAAGTCTTGTTTGCAGTTGGTATCTATGGCTTGAAATTAGATGAGAACATTCTGCATTTCTGTGCTGAATACACTGACACAGTTCAGATGGTCATTTCTCATTCAATTGATGTACTGTAATAAAGTACTGTGTAAACGAATGACACAGGGGGCTTAAATTCGTCACTTATCCTGATCCACATTGTCATTGACTCATGTAATTTACAAAGCAGCCACTGGGTGTCGTTGTGCACCATTTCGAAAATTCCTGCTAGTAATAAAACCTTTACAGCTTGTGTTTTTATACACCCCCTCACATACACAGACTTAAAAGCATTACTTGCGATCATGTCCAATACCAAAATAACACTTCAAAAGGCCCTAATCTGAGGTCAACCCTGACTGACCTCAGCCCCCTTTACTATTTGAATCACAGCTGATTTGTTTCAAGTCTCCAGTTTGCCCATTCTTGGTGTACTATTCACCTTATCACATTCCCTTCACACACATCATTCTCCAAGCTGATGATGGACGAAACATATCAACTTCAAGATGACACCAAATAATCACAAATCCACTGTACAGTGCATATCGAAGGAACTCCCGAGTCTTTATTTTGATCGTAAAATATGGAATAATAAAGAGAAGAAGACTGCTTCTTCATCAGACTGTGAAGCCGAACACACTTTCTGACGTGCACATTGGACAGACTGTTAACAGCCTCCATGCAAAGTGGGCCTTCTGATGGCGGTGCGGATCATTAAATTAAACAAGGGGCTCGTCAGCAACATGCAGTAATAAATAATGACAGACGAGCTCTAACATGAGGTGGACCTTCAAACAGATGAAACAAAAAGATTGACGTAAGTCAGGATTGTGGAACCGAGCCTTAGAACTGAAAACAGTGGAACCGAGATTGTATGATCTGCAATTGGGCCAAAATGTAGGCGCGAAGGCGGCAGAGTGGACGATTGGTTAGCAAGTCTGCCTCACAGTTCTGAAGACCCGGGTTCCAATCCGGCCTTGCCTGAGTGGAGTTTGCATGTTCTCCATGTGCCTACGTGGGTTTTCCCCGGGTACTCCGGTTTCCTCCCACATCCCAAAATGATGCATGGTAGGTTAATTGAAAATTCTAAATTGCCCAAAAGTGTGAATGTGAGTATTAATGGTTGTCTGTCTATATGTGCCCTGTGATTGGCTGGCGACCAGTTCAGGACGTACCCCCCCTCTCACCTAGAGTCAGCTGGGATATGCTCCAGCATGCCCACGACCCTACTGAGGATAAGCAGTTCAGAAAATGGATGGAATCGATGGATGTCGGGGGGGGATGTCTAAAGTTCCACAACTTCCATCATGAATAACGTCATGTAAAACTTCAGGTGTGCTGAGTTCAACATCAAAAGATTAGTTTAGATTTTTCGGAGGCTATTTTGCAACACTTTTTCCAAAACAAGGAGCAGCCTCAACAGGGGGTGTTCGGAGAAGAAGACTGTGAGAAGAGAAGAATATACAGAACACCTTAAGTTATGTGAAGTTACTCTCGGTCACTCTTTCTCACTCGCACACATTCAACATTAAGCGTTATAAACAGGTATGCCACAGCAGGAATTGTAGGTAATTGAAACACGTGGCTTAGCTTTAAAGAATTGTAGGTGGTGAGTGCGATAACTTATTTTTACGCTCGTATGACAGTTTCAAATTGTTACTTACTGTACTATACAGTTGATTAAGGCTTTCTGATTACAACAGTTCAATTCTGGAATGAATTAAAGTGTGCACGGAAAGGATTCAGACCCCCTTAAATTTGTCACTCTTTGTTATATTGCAGCCATTTGCTCAGTATTTAGTAGAATAAACTTTTGAGCTAATACAGCCATGAGTCTTTTTGGGATTGATGCAACTGGGTTTGGGGGTCCTCTGCTATTCCTCCTTGCAGATCCAGTCCAGTTCTGTCAGGTTGGATGGTGAACGTTGGTGGACAGCCAATTTCAGGTCTCTCCAGAGATGCTCAGTTGGGTTTAAGTCAGGGCTCTGGCTGGGCCATTCAAACACAGTCAAGAACTGAAGCCACTCCTTCGTTATTTTAGCTGTGTGCTTAAGGTCATTGTCTTGCTGGAAGGTGAACCTTCGGCCCAGTCTGAGATCCTGGGCATTCTGGAGAAGGTTTTCGTCCAGGATATCCCTGTACTTGGCCGCATTTATCTTTCCTTCGATTGCAACCAGTCATCCTGTCCCTGCAGCTGAAAAACACCCCCACAGCATGATGCTGCCACCACCATGCTTCACTGTTGGGACTGTATTGGACAGGTGATGAGCAGTGCCTGTTTTCTCCGCACATACAGCTTGAAATTAAGGCCAAAAAGTTCTATCTTGGTCTCATCAGACCAGAGAATCTTATTTCTCACCGTCTTGGAGTCCTTCAGGTGTTTGTTCGCAAACTCCATGCGTGGTTTCATGTGTCTTGCACTGAGGAGAGGCTTCCGTCGGGCCTCTCTGCCATAAAGCCCCGACTGGTGGAGGGCTGCAGTGATGGTTGACTTTCTACAACTTTCAACTATCTCCTGACTGCAGCTCTGGAGCTCAGCCACAGTGATATTTGGGTTCTGCTTTACCTCTCTCCCCCGATTGCTCAGTTTGGCCTGGCGGCCAGCTGTAGGAAAAGTTCTGGTTGTTCCAAAGTCTTCCGTTTAAGGATTATGGAGGGCACTGTGTTATTAGGAACCTTAAGCGCAGCAGAACATTTTTTATAACCTTGGCCAGATCTGTGACTTGCCACAATTCTGTCTCTGAGCTCTTCAGGCAGTTCCTTTGATCTCCTGATTCTCATTTGCTCTGACATGCACTGTGAGCTGTAAGGCCTTATATAGACAGGTGTATGGCTTTCCTAATCAAGTCCAATCAGTGTAATCAAACACAGCTCGACTCTAATGAATGTGTAGAACCATCTCAAGGATGATCAGAAGAAATGGACAGCACCAGAGTTAAATATATGAGTGTCACAGCAAAGGGTCTGAATACTTATGGCTGTGTGATATTTCCGTTTTTCTTTTTTAATAAATCTGCAAAAATTTCAACTATTCAGTTTTTTTTCTGTCAATATGGGGTGCTGTGTGTACATTAATGAGGGGGAACAGAACTTAAATGATTTTAGCAAATGGCTGCAATATAACTTCCATCCATCCATTTTCCGTACCGCTTCTCCTCACTAGGTTCACAGGCTTGCTGGAGCCTATCCCAGCTATTTTCGGGCGAGAGCCGGGGTACACCCAGAACAGGTCACCAGCCAATCGCAGGGCACATATGAACAAACACCCGGTCTACAGAACTGTGAGGCAGATGTGCTAACCAGTCGGCTACCGTGCCACCTGCAATATAACAAAGAGTGAAAAATTTAAGGGGGTCTGAATACTTTTCGTACCCACTACATTTGTCTACCGGTCCATTTTGCTTGGAGCCTGTCTACTAGTTGATAGTCAATCCCAAGGATTATTTCTATTTGTTATTTTCATGTGGCAAAAAAGTTTCCAAATCCAAACAAAAATAACTATGTTCGATTTGAGAGGTTCCACTGTACTGATTTCCTGTAGGAACACTGATTACTTTCAGTTGAGAATAGCGGTATTTAGAAATGGTGTGCCTTCTTCTTTTGTTTTTTAATTTTTTTTTTCATTAAAGCTGACAACTTTTCCAAGATGTGAACTCGAGTCGCAGTCCAGACAAGACTGTTGTGCGTGCCTGAGTGCGTGCGTGGCTTGCTCAACTGTGTGGGTGCAGTATGTACTGAAGACAAAAGAAGACCTCTGAGCCATGCTGTCATGGCATCAGATGGGCACTGGGCCCAGCTTGCTATCTTCTCCCTGCGCCCTGGGAGCAACTTGGTGGGATCAGTGTCTCGGTGGTTGGCATCGTGGACGCAAGGTTGCTTGTGCCCTTGAGCAGAGATCACATGAGCTTTCTCCACGGTCACTAATCCTGACGCGCTTGTCATAAGGGCTGTTTTATTAACTCCACTGGCACATGTACAGCAGGATGCAGCATCCCTAAGCGAGGTTGAACCGAACCCTGTGCACATGTAGCTGCTGACATCGACTACATCCTATCAAATGTATAATTGATATGAAGAAGCACTAACGAGAGAGGGCTCAAAAGTGCTCTAAAGTAGGCCAGAGGACAGTCCAGAGTATGGCGCGCACATGAAGAAAACGGGGAGGTGGATGAGAGGTAAAAGAGGCAAGGATAGTCAGGACAGTGAACTGGCGATGTGTAAGTAGAGGGTGACGACCGGGACAGCGATGCTAATCAAGGTGCAATGAGTAAAGCGGAGGAAATGTGGTGAAGGCTCGAGGAAATAGACGCTGATGCTCTTTCTTCTCCACACGGAGAACTTGATTGTTTTCTGCTTTCTCTGGAACACTGTCATGCCATCTTTTCTCTGATATCCTCCAGACTGTTCTCTGACTCTGTGCTATATGCAATGAGGGAGGGATGTCAGGCTCGCAAACCAAATATAAATCCTGTGACGTCTCCTCACGCTGCTGATACGCTGTAATATTCCAGTTGGAAGTGTTACGTAATGACGCGGCTGTGTGATGCATTGATTTCCAATTCATTATTTATTTTCTTTTAAGATTCTTGTGTAGGAAGCGGCAGAAAATTACATAAGGTCTTTGAAAGTCAAATGCAGCACTCCGGAGTGAAAAAGAAGAAAATGATCCATTGGTTAGAAATGCAAGTGAGCGTCATTGGTCAGAACTCCCAACTCAAACAGGATTCAAAAGTAGCATCAGCATCCACATCAACCATAAAAACAAGTTATTTTTATTCATTGTCATCGAGCAAATCTTTTTGATGGTAGGCAGATTATTGATTGATCCCTGATAAAAGCAGTGTTAGAAAACAACCACTCAAAAATCATGTAGTAATAATACTGGCTTTCTCTCTGCTGAGTGGCACAGCAGCACCGAGTGCTCTTCATATTTTACCTCTCTGTAAAATCGCGCTTAATGTTTCCTGCCCTCAGTTGCTTTTATGCTTTTACACGCTCACAAATTTCACTGAAGTTTCACGCTAGAAACATTTCATCGAAACACTCACGACAGCAGCGGAGATGAGTTTCACTGACATCACGTCGTACTGCCCATGCCACCATTCTTCCAACTAAAAGCAGCAGCGAGAAGTGTTTTAAGAGGCCGCCATGTTCTGATGTCACTCCTCTAGTGGCTGTGGTGTCACCCCCGCACGGCAAAAACCTTGCATGCAGACCTTGTGCTCATTATGTGGTCGCAAGCATGTGGGTGTCGTGAAACTGCTCACCTGTCGTCTGGTTCATGATGACGCGGATCACCTGCAATGCAGCCAGCTGCCATTAAAGTTTAATAAGCTCACATTTGAAGGAATCTTCTGCTTTTCCCGGCAGATATCTGTCACGAGGTATCCCCGATTGAGTAGCTGCGCCCATGTAATCGAACACTTCATTGGCTGATCCTGTTAATCACGTTTCCACCAATGGTACAGTTCACTTTGGCTTCCCACAGTACGGTTCGGATTGATAAACGCGTGGGCTACATTTACCGGCCACGGCAGCCCTGTTTGACCAAATCGTAGTGTGCCATGGAATTTTGGCCATCTTTTTTTCTTCTTCGTTTTCTCACGGTCTATCAAGGTGACCGTGACGGGCCGTCCCGGAATCCCAGAGGATTGAAGGAGCACTACGTTTCGGCCTACGGTTTACCACGGATGCCAGTATGTTCCCTCCTGGCCCTGATGGGGTCACTCACATTTGTCACGTTCTGACAAGGCTTCCTTCAGATGAAACTTGGACACCGGGAAGTTTTGGAGTATGTTTTTGGTCCCGGAAGTGTCAAATGAAGTTCTGCTGCCGGGCCTTTATCCAGAGTCGGAGACAGTCTTGGGGGACACATGTTGGCTATGCTGCTGCTCAATAAATGATTGCTGATGTTAGTTTTCTGTCAACAAATAATTCTCTAATCCATCTCTTGTACCAAAAAAATGCAAATGAACCCATTATACACATTGCACACTCTCACTCCTCTTAAACACACCTTCAACATTAGCATTATAAACAGGTATGCCGGCTAAATTAAACATATGGCTTAGCTTTAAAAGAGTTCTCGACGGTGAGTGTGAGATGACCCACAATGCAATAATTCCCATCACACTGTGCACCTCTTCCAAGTTGTTACGCCCTATTACATACTGTCAAGTTTAGTTGCGTGCACCCAGTTTTACTTAAGCCGACTAGGTTTCTCATCCGCACTGTGACTGCCGTGGCAAATTTTTTGACAATTTAAAAATCGTCAATCACAGCCTGTTAGCCCATTTTGTCTCATGACCATCCCGTTTTGGCCCCGGTGGCCTGAAACTGTAATTATGACTTAACTACTTTGTTAGTGTAAGTTAGTAATAGACTACTGTACAACTATGCTCCGACTTACGCACAAATCCGGGTCACTTCGCAGTCATAGGAATGGAACTAAGTCATAAATCGAGGACCCCCAGTATTTTTATTCCACTGGCAAACCAGTCAGATGCCACAAATCAATTAGATTCAAAGTTTTGCATCCACCTCTGTAGATATTGTCATATACAGAGAACAAATAGCATATTTATTTAACACATTTTTGATGACATTTATCATAGATTCAGTTCCCTTACAGAGGCATTAACAGTTTTGATCTGGGTTGACCTGGTTATTGGAACCCGATTTAACTTTTATGGTCCATATACATGCGGTGTATCATAAAAGGAAACTGGAGTTGCCGTTTTCTGTTTTGTTCCCCTTGAGTATATATACACAAGTGACGTGAGCGGTAAAAATTATTGTAGGGTTTGGATATTATGCAAACTTTTTACAATCAAAAAATAAAAAAGTAGCCGTCATAGTGATGTGAACCGACCTGTACTGCTTGTTATAAACAGAGCTTTTCATTTGCAAACTTTCCCCTTTTCTAAAGTGACCATCTGTCTCACAATCCCTTGCAAAGTGTGAGGCTTCTCTTGCCAGCTTTACACTAAGTATTTTCTCACTTTGATCGCAAGTCTGGAGAAATAGCTTCACTTACCAACTGTTGTCTTTCGCTTAATAAGGTGTTTTGTTTTACAGTGAGTCACTCACAAACCAAGTTAAGACTTGCAGAGATAAAGTCACATTCTTGTGTTATCTGTTGTTACATTAGCTTGATAGTTTCCATTGTTACTGACTATACAATTAGACAAAAATGTGGATAATATCCTTTTACAAAAGAGTTCCACTTTGTCAAATACAGCCTTGCTGCGTGACTGCACCTACATATCAATGTTTAGGTGACCAACAATCTCTGTTGCCAAGGAAACTGTGAGGCAAATGAATTTAAGCGCAAATTTATGTAATCCTAAAGGTTCTGTTGCTATACTGTATGCATTCCCAAACCAGCTGCTGTGTGTGTGTGTGTCGTCACTTCCTGTTGGGAAGTGCATTCAGTTGCCCCTGTACAGTATATGTCCACCTCTCACTCTGAGCCAACTCCCACTGACAGACACCTGCTTCCTTTTTTTTTTTTTTTTTCATTTCAGGATATTTTCAGGTGTGCCTCTCGCAATGACAAGACAGCAAGCACGTGTGTGTGACATAAGAGAAGATGTGTGGTGGGCAGCTAACCTGCTCATGAAGGTAAGAGATGAAGCAGCTGGAAGCTTGATATTAGCAGATTAGCATGCAGAGTAGCCTCCGATGTGGACTCTCGCTGACTTGCTGCATTTCCAGTGTGACACAAAGCACACACCCCCCCTCCCCCCATACCCAACACTTTTACTATATCCACGCAGGTTGGCAGCTCACAAAGCATGACACAGAGCGAGGGAGATGTGAGTGAGGGTAATCCAGAGTGAGAGAAATGTGCAAAACCCCGCTCCCGTTATATTAAAAAAAAAAAAAAAAAAGACAAAAGGGAGTGTGTTGTATAATTGAGGGATTGTGGAAAAATGAGCACTTCCCTCTCTTGTGTGTACAATACAAATACAGCTGTGCCCTACACACACATGCATACACACACCGGGCCAGAGTACCATGAAGAAGCTTACCTTTGTTGTCACAATGCAGAGGCAGTCCATGGTATTTAGTACAAAATATCGGGGTGTGTTTCAACCCCCCCAACCCCCCACGACAGAGGGCTGAGACCCCCACACCCCGCTCCCCAGCCTGCCCCACTCCTGCACTCTCGCTCTCGTTCTGCCTTTCCCCCCCCCCTTTTCTCTCCTTCTGTGGGTCTCTTCTTTGACTAAGCGAACCAGCGAGGGAAAGGGAGGATGGAGGGAGGGGGAAACATGTAAAGGGAGGGGGAGGGCCACAGGGAAATGGAGAGAGTGAGCCGAAAAAGACGGAGGAGAGAGGGTGGTCTCAGAATTTTGTATGAGAGAGAAAGTGGAGGCGAGGCGGCAAGGTGAGGGCACATCCACTCTTCTTAGAGAAAAGGGGGAGGGGGGGACAGTGTGAATATGGAAAGAGATGGTGTGATGATGGAGATGGTGGGGATTAAAGAAATGAGAGGGGGAGTCACACTGTGGAAAGGAAGGGGGGAAGAAACAGAATAAGACAGCGGAGCAGAATAGAAGAGGAAGAAGCGAGGGAGGGGACAGCTACGGAGAGAGAGCTGGCGAGTGGGTGTGTGTGTGCGCGCATGTCATATATATATATATATATATATATATATATATATATATATATATGCCATATATATATATATGTGTGTGTGTGTGTGTGTGTGTGTGCGTGTGTTTGAAGACAGAAGGAATTAGACCGCGAGAAAATGTGTTGAGGAGGAGAGTGTGAATTACATATGCATCAGAGAGAAAAAAAGGAAACGTGAAGCAGGACGACCTACAGAACTAGATTAAAAAAGACACCCAAAATGACAAGAGAAGAGGGTAAAAATGAACAACATAATGAGACTGACTGGGCTTCTTAAAGGCTTTTTTCTTCTGCCTGTTAGAACACTCGGCAGTTGTTCCCTTAGCGATAGTGCAATTGTTGCCATGGTAATAGGAAGGCTTGGTGTTGTCATATATAGTATGTGCTACATTTTTGTCTTGCGTGAGGAAGCCTACATATGCAGGTATATTTACACACCTGTGCAACCTGTGTTAGAGTGTGCGTGTGCATTTTGCACTGCACGGGAAATACTGTAAAAGACTCATGTCTGAACAAGTAGGTTTAAATATATAATCATACGGACTGCTCAAGCTGTACATGCGCTCTACCTTTAAGTTGTTGGACTGTACCACTCGTGGCCGTGTAAAAGGGGAATGTTTGCTTCACTGTCTTTGCATCATCAGTTCTATAATTAAGTACAAATCCAGCCCACACCACATGCCCCCTCCACACACTCACCACAATGCTGGGGCAGTGGAGAAGCAATCAAGCAGTTCTGGGTGTTGAATACAATATTTACACCTGTTAAGCGTCACAGGGGCATTGGATTGAAATGTACAACCCAACAATGAAGGACTCCTCCATCTAGAGATGGCCACATTCTACAGATGGCCGGTGTTATAAATACTCTCACGCATCAAAAAACATGGAGCCTCCAGGAATGCCAAGCACATTAAGACATCTAACATCACCCCATTAAAGTTCATACCTTGAGTGTGACACGTAACCATCACCTTTTTGACTCAACTGATTAAAACAAAGTGAATGTGTAGCAGCTGAATGCGATTGAAGTGGCATGAACGATTATCACCTCGGTCATTACAGTGATATTTTACAGCTACATAGCATTTAATAAGTCTCTCCAACCTTTAATGCCGTCCGACAATCCAATTTATTGTTCATAGAATATGCAATCCAGGGTTTATTCATTTACTCTTTTTTTCCCGAAAACATTGAGCTTCTTCTCAATTATAAATAAACAGAGTGAAAGCTGGCTTTAAATGGGCCACATTCTAATAATGTGTAAATGATGTGCTTTCCAACAATAGGCAACTAAACCTGTAATTCTTATTTAATTAGTCAGTTCATTATTTATTTGTTCAATGTGTTCAATGCATCACCTCATTAAAATTGCAATGGAAGTGAAATATTTGACGTTCAACTGCGGGCTAATGATTTGACCATTTGGATCAACTATATTTTTATTGCAGCTCTAATGTATCTGGCAAAACTATTTGGGAAAATATGGGTGCAAAACATGCATGTTAGTTTAATTGAATACTCCAAATCAGGGATGTCACACTCATTTTCATTGCAGGCTACATTGTAATTATGGTTTCCCTCGTAGTTATGCTTTCCCTCAGAGGGCCATTATGACTCTGAATACCACATGAATGGATAATCACCTCATCATTTTATTATATATATACAATTGTCCCTGCGTTTGACTGTTATTGTGCACTTGTTTAAGAACAAAATGAAAAAGTGGTAAGCAACTATTGTCCGCTATATTTTAGGAAGGAATTTGGTGAAAATAAATGTATAGTAAAACTGGTTGAAATGAAGAACTATTGCACTTTTGATACAGATTTTCTGCTAAATTGAAAAGACCGGCGGACTAGTTCAGGGTGTACCTCGCCTCTCGCCCAGAGTCAGCTGGGATAGGCTCGAACATGCCCGCGACCCTAGTGAGGATAAGCAGTGCTGAAAATAGATGGATGGATGGATGGATGCCATTTTTCTTCACCTTTAACAGATATTACAAGAATTTTCTTCACCAAAATCCTTCTTAACATAAATTGAACAATAGTTGAAAACTTGAATATTTACAGCCCTCTAAGGCAAACCATAACTACGATGTGGCCCGTAACAAAAATTAGTTCGACACCTGTGCTCTAAATTGTCCATACGTGTGAATAGGAGTGTGACAGTGTTTGTCTTTATGCCCTGATTAACTTGCTTGCCCGTGACCCTAATGAGGACAAGCGCTGTAGAAAATGGATGGATGAATGGTTTGGGTTATGGTTAAGGTCCCACAAGTGAAGCTGAAATTTGAGCAAGAGCGCAGTTTGTCATTTCTCATGGATACATGATAATGCCTGGATTATAATATTAACATAAAGTAGTAATTGACTGTGATTCAATCATTGCATAAGATAAAGTATGTGAAGTTTCATTTGTTTGTTCCTCTGTTACACCGTTCATTTTTTGACTCTCTTTGATACTTCCTCATGAAATGTATCTCACTTACACACAAATGAAGCTAAATATAAACCAGCTGCCATAGTTGAAAGTGAAAATAGGTGTGTGTTTTCTGAATAGATTCAGGAGCATTTAAATGTGTGTAAATGTTTTATTGCGGAAGCCGATCAGATGCATCAGTCATTTATGTGTGTATGCATGCATAATGTGAGTTAGTATGGAGGTTATTTATGAGACTGTAGTCAAATAGGTATATTTGCATATCCATGTAAGCATAAGTTAAAAGACAATGAAGTACGATGATAAATGGCATGACGAATAAGTGCATGCATATTCCCAATAACAACACCCACACATACACACTCTATACTACATGTTGCTAAAACAAGAGAATAACCAGTTTGCACACAGAAATTATCAGAACTGATTCTCTACAATCTTTTCTGAGACTAAAAAGGGACTCACCCACAAATACATGGTCTCCATCTTCCAGTAACTGCTGTGCTTAATGATGATAGTCGTTTGGCTCCGTGGAGTGTTTCTCACCCAAAAGTAGGCCAAGGACAGAAGCTGGTCAACTAAACAGACTAAACCTGAGCAGGACATTCACAGCATGGGGCCACTGACTGAAAGTTGGCCAGGTTTTATATTTAGGTAGGGACAATGGAGCTTTTAAACTACAGTGGGACCTTAACGGTCGAATACCCTACATTCTGGTCAACCTCGAATTTGTTCAGATTTGGAAACACATTTTCCCATGGGAATTAATAGAAATAGAAATCATCCTTTTCAAGGGTCAAACTGTTACCATCATAAAACCTTTAAAGGTCACGGGTAATTTTTAAATATAGCCTCATATTTTAACATCCTTAAGTGTAAAAACTGTGTTAACCACAGTTAATACGAAGGTGTAAAAACAAACTTTAAAGGGAGCATTTGCAATAATAAAAAATTTAAAAAAAACACTTTTTGTCAATTTGTTAAAACAGTCATTATGACTTGAAAGTAGTGCATGAATTAAATGGAAGGGGGAAAAAGACCTCTCTGGCACCATCTTGTGCGTGTTGATTCACAAGGAACCACCACGCTCAAGGAAAAACAACCAATCAGAGACAAAAGGCGTGACTGACAAGGTGTCGATTATTTCTCATGCATTCACGGGCACATTCAGAAGAAGCACACTACTGCGGCCTCATGATGACCTATTACCTTGTTACCCCAGAAAAACACCTCATTTGTAATGGAGTGTTATTGTAACACTGGATGTTATTGGTTCGAAGTTTTATTTTTTCCGAGGCCGTGGGGGTGTGCCGGCGATGAGTGTGCCTGCGAGTGACGTTATGACTTAAATGGATGACAGTTGTTCGACTTCAGATGTAATAATTTTTTGTGATACTCTGCCATAAAAATATTTTGAGTCTGAATTCCTGACCATGCTCTTTTCGTGGCTTTGTTCTTAACAACTAATTGTTTTGCCTTGGAGTCTTTTCGTTTTCCAGTGAGCAAAAATCCCCTTTTCAGTGACATATTTAAAGCAAGAAGTTATTGTGAGTCATCAAGGACGAGAGACACCCACAGGTTTTGTACATACTGCATAACAGAGTGGGACTTTTTTGGTTTTGTTTGGGCCCTCTATTTGAGGAGAAGGTTTGAATTCGCCTGCAGATTTGCTGCCTGGATGTCACGAACAGGCGGCACGGTGGGAGACTGGTTAGAGCGTCAGCCTCACAGTTCTGAGGACCCGGGTTCAATCCCCGGTCCCGCCTGTGTGGAGTTTGCATGTTCTCCCCGTGCCTGCGTGGGTTTTCTCCGGGCACTCCGGTTTCCTCCCACATCCCAAAAACATGCATTGATTGGAGACTCTAAATTGCCCGTAGGTGTGAATGTGAGTACGGATGGTTGTTTGTTTGTATGTGCCCTGCGATTGGCTGGCAACCAGTTCAGGGTGTACCCTGCCTCCTGCCCGATGACAGCTGGGATAGACTCTAGCACGCCCGCGACCGTAGTGAGGAGAAGCGGCTCAGAAAATGGATGGATGGATGGATAGATAAAAATGTTTTCCAACATTTGGTGCTACTGAGTAATGTAATTCTATCCAATACAACGATGATAAGGCTCTGCTCTGACACGGTGGGGTATCAATATATTTGTATGAATCCGCAAATACATTATGAAGTGTGTTTTTACAAACACCACTAGGATTTCACATCTCACATAGTTATTTTAAGGTTTTGATGTAATTGTATTGTTTAAATAAATAAATAATAAATAACTATTAATTTAGCAATATTTATATTATTATGGGTGTAATTTGCTGTGGTGTAGATGTACACTAGATCACACTGATGTGTAACTAAATAATGTAATCAAAATAATAAAAACGTATCTAGCATAAAGTACCTGATTTTGAGCCACAAAAAAAAGAGTAAGACGATTGCTGCTATGTGACCACTAGAGGGCAGCCTCCACTTTTCTCAATTTGCTGTAGACATTGTACAGCTTATCTGACATGGTTGGAGGAGTTTGAAATGAAAGAACCGTTTTCCTGACGTCATCCCTGTCAAACACCTTTGGGATGGACTAGAACAGAGATTGTGTTGTCTATCAGGTCCAACATCAGTGACCTCTCCAAAATATTCTCCATGAATGGACACATATTCACACAGGCACAATCATTCAACATTTTGGAAAAAGTTTTCCCAGTAGAAGCTTTTTTCAGCTTCAAATAGGTAGCTGAATTCCTTATTTTATTTAAGGATCTCTTATATATACTACAGTGATAGTATTATATATACTGTGAAGTATATATATAATTCAATCCAATACTGTTATAATATTGCCTTGCTGATTATTCCTAGCACACACAATCATCTGGCCATCCATCCATCCATTTTCTATAGTGCTTGTCAATCACGGGGCTTATGTTGAACAAACTCACAATGCATATTTCCATGAACACTTATTGACAATTTAGAGTCTTCAGTGATGCACGTAATCCACTAAGACAATGTTTCTACCCACCTCCTCCCATGGTATCCTAAATAACATAGAAGAACTTAAGGTCACTTCCAAAACCTTCAATGTTTGCTTTTTATGTTAAGTCGAAGAATTATAGCGCAGTTGTACATAGCAATTTTCTTCACTGAGAAAACATTTGTTTAGGTTTGTGTGGAAAGTTGGGGTAATCTATTTAAACCCCTGCAGGTGAGATGTGCGTGACATATAAGTACTATGGTAGATAAGTATGTCCTGAAAATCGGTGCACTGCTGAGAACTCAGTGGGAGTAAAGTGAGTGCAGCGAATTTTGCCCGACTGAGATGTGGCTCCACACGGACTTAACTGACATCAGTG
The DNA here is from genome assembly GCF_024500275.1 of Phycodurus eques. Classification (NCBI taxonomy): domain Eukaryota; kingdom Metazoa; phylum Chordata; class Actinopteri; order Syngnathiformes; family Syngnathidae; genus Phycodurus; species Phycodurus eques. The sequence goes on from NC_084541.1 coordinate 8,336,536, forward strand.
CGTTGCCTGGCTTCAGGACAGTGCGTGCAGACAGAGATTTGACTCTTAGCAGTAGGAAGGAGGGAGGTGGGATTGCACCAATAGGTCTACACTGCACAATAAGACAACATAATACATTGGACATACATAATACCCCCCAACCGCTTCATTTTCCATAGCAACCACCACACCCCAGAGTGACACAGATGATGTCCAACTCCCTCCACCTGCTCTGGAGTAACAAGCCGTCACATGACAGTGACAACTGACCATAAGAGAAGCCAGCTGGAGAAGATACATCAAAAGGCTGCAGCATCAGTGCCAGGGTCCTGAAGGCTTGTGCCTACGTACCAGATGTCTAGGATCATGCTTCGGATTTTTAACCTGAGTTTGATGGAGTACAGAGAGCTGGTGTACAACTTTGTGGACTGGTGCAGCAGGAATCATCTGGTCCTTAACACCAACAAAACTAAGGAGCTGTTTGTGGACCGGAGGACCAGGACCACCACTCAGCCATTAGCATGGGGGAGGGCATTGAGATGGTGAAGCAGTACAAGTACTTAGGAGTACACTTGAATAATGGATTGGAATTGAATACCAACTAAATTATGTGCAAAATAGTGAATTGTTTTTTCTGAGGAAACTCAGACCCTTTAATATGTGCAGCAAGATGTTGGAGATATTCTACCAGTCTGTGCTAGTGCCATCTCCTTTGCTGTTGTCTGCTGGGGGAGCAGAATCAGTGCCAAGGATGCAAAAACAATCCATCCATCTTCTTTACCGCTTATCCTCACTAGGGCCGCGGGCTGCTGGAGGACATGAAAACTCCACACAGGCGGGACCGGGATTTGAGCCCTAGTACACTCCCAGACTTTGTGCAATAATGTTGATATATATTACATTTGTACATTCACTATTGTGCATATTAACACACAGTTTATACAAATGATCTCTAAACATGCCTCTTAATCTGTACTGATTCTTCAAATATGATTTCAATGTGTAAAATCATTATTATATACTATGCATCAACAGGTTTTTCATACAATCTACATACTGGGTGTATGGTAAATGGACTGCACTTATATAGCACTTTATCTACACTATCACAGTGCCCGAAGCCAAACATTCACCCACACATTTTCACACCAATGGGTAACTGCTGCCTTGCAAGGCGCTGCCAGGCCCACTGGGAGCAAATTAAGGTTCAGTGTCTTGCCCAAGGACACTTCGGACAGTCGGAGCCGGGATTCGAACAAGCTACCCTTGACCTGCTCTACTGTGCCACAGCCGCCCATATCATAATTTATCAATATGTCATTGGACATCACTGCCAATATTATTCAATCATCCATTCTGCTTATCCTCACTAGGGTCGCGGGCGTGCTGGAGCCTATCCCAGCTATAAAGGCGGGGTACACCCTGAATTGGTCACCAGCCAATCGCAGGGCACATAGAAACAAACAACCATTTGCACTCACATTTGCACTTACGGGCAATTTAGAGTCTTCAATTAATGCATGTTTTTGGAATGTCGGAGGAAACCAGAATGCCCAGAGAAAACCCACCCAGGCACGGGGTGAATATCCAAACTCCACACAGGCGGGGCCGGGATTTGAACCTCAGTCCTCAGATCTGTGAGGCAGAAGTGTTAACCAGTCGGCCATGCCAATATTATACTTGCACTAATTAACTATATTTACTATTACCACAGACCAACAGACGTCTCTCTCTCTCTCTCTCTATCTCTGTCTCTCTCTCGCTCTTTCTTTATCTATCTATCTATCTATCTATCTATCTATCTATCTATCTATCTATCTATCTATCTATCTATCTATCTATCTATCTATCTATCTATCTATCTATCTATAAAATTGTGGATTATGATGTATTCAATTGTCATGCATTCCCCTTTTATGTGTTTAATGTTATATATTCATCACTTTTAAGAAGCGCCATTAAAATGAAATTTGACTGAGCCCTGGTTGACATTATGGGACAATTACATGGAGTTGATCGCCATCTCCTGGTGAACAATTGTCCTTTTGTTTATGAGCGCCATAGAAATGAAATCTGACTCCGTTGTTTTGGGGCGTTATGGGATATGACACGGTGTTGAACGCCACCTCCCGGTGTAGGCTTGTCCTACGGTTGTTTCTGGCACGATGCACAAAGTACTTTGGGTCAATGAGTTCAGTACATTCATAAATTCTGTGCATGGGCCTGTGTATTATTTAGGGTTGGAGATTGAACAATATGTTCATTTCATGGTCTGTCATGTTGATTGTGCTTATTAAAGCAACACTTCTTTGCCCGGGTTGTCCCAGTTTCTGTTAAAACTAATTTAAATCCAGTGGAACTGAAAGAAGAGACGGTGCAAAACAAACGTTACATTTGACTTGTTAAACCTGTAGAACATACTCATGCCAGTATGAAGTAACTGCAGGCTGTATTGCTGCCATATGAAAATATTCAACTCCGCATTTTGGGTGTGACCTGTATGGACAGTTGTCTATAGAGGCCATTATACAAGGATCAGAGAGCACATCCATTAGACATAATACTTAGTTTGGGTTGATATAAGGCTGTTGTTGGCCTTTTTTTTTTTTTAGCTTAAAATAAATACATACAATAAAACCATGGAAATGCATATTACTTTGGGGCTTAATCGATCCATGTACAGTAATAAAGTATGCTGCGATTGGCTGGCACCCAAAGTTACCTGGGATAAGCTCCAGCTCACTCGTTACCCTAATGAAGATAAGCGGTATCGAAAATTGGATGAATAGATAGAGTTCTCTGCAGTATGTAACATATTATTCCAAACAGGATGTGGCTTTCCTCACAGTGGGGCCCATTTTTTCCTTTGAGGGAGGGAGGGCCTGTTGAGCTAAGAAATCATTCATTTTATTAAGAATATCAAATTGCAAACATTGAATTGAACAGGCGGAACGTTGCGCGACTGGTTATAGAGCGTCTGCCTCACAAACTCCCCGCCTGTGTGGAGTTTGCATGTTCTCCCCGTGCCTGCGTGGGTTTTCTCCGGGCACTCTGGTTTCCTCCCACATCCCAAAAACATGCATGGTAGGTTAATTGACAACTCTAAATTGCCCGTAGGTGTGAATGTGTGTGCGAATGGTTGTTTGTTTGTACTTACCCTGTCATTGGCTGGCAACCAGTTCTTGAGTTCTTGGTGTACCCCGCCTCCTGCCCGAAGATAGCCGGGATAGGCTCCAGCACGCCCGCGACCCTAGTGTGGATAAGCGGCTCAGAAAATGGATCGATGGATGGATGGATGAATTGAACAGCTTGTTGTGAGAAAAAGAAACAGACAATGCACTCGTTGCCTGGAATTGCTTCGTTTTAGTTTGAAAAAGGTCCCTCCTGTACTCAAGGACAAACTGCCCATCTTTCATACAGAATAAGGTACAGAAATCAAGTATTATTTATTTAGTTTCTAATAAATACATGTCATTGTTCCTCCCTGTGCCCACACTGAATGAATTTGGTCTTTGAGTGTGTTTGAAATGATGGAAAACAGCTAAAAATAGGTCTTAAGTCATGTCAGTAATTTTCCCGCTTTTTTAAAGGGCAATTGTGTGCTCAGCGGGATAAATAGGAGAACATTTTACAGGCCATTTAGCATGTTATCTAGTTACCTCTATGACCATTCATCTTGGGGAAATTATTTCTCTGGTCATTCTGCATGTCAGCTAATTACCTTTGTGGTTCATTCGGCATGTAGACAAGTTACCTCATTGGTTATAGATTTTTAGAAAATCAACAAAAAGGCATTCACATGCTATAAAATTACCAAGACAGGCAAAGTCAGCCAAGAGTATCACAAAACTTCAGCTCATTTTGGTTGAACATGCTGCAAAAAATCCCTTCATAACTCACATATCCCAAAAATTATTCAAGTTCCCTGTTGCCTTGTACAAGCAAAATTCCAGTGCCACCCTCGCCTTCACATTATACTTCCACAAGGCCACCGTGTTCAAGTTAGGGACAGAGTGCAATTTGTAACTTTGACTGATATAAATGGCTAACCTGGCTTCCACGATTTAAAAACAAAAATAGGAGCTGGCACTTTTAATTTGTCTTTCTTCTTGTATTTGGTCCCACAAATAAACATAGGGCCAGAGAAAATGGCACCAAATAGGTTAAAAAACATTTGTAAGCATATTAAGGACATCCTTTAGTCTTGTGCGCTCAACAAAAAAACATGCAAATCTCAGATTGGGTACTTTTTACAATTAGTAAGATTAACAACAGATTAACAACAGATAGAAATACAGTGCTATATGGATTTGTTCCAATAGCACCATGCGATATCCTCCATTATAAAGCACCTGTGTTTTTTGAGAGGGAGCTTTTACTGTGCAAGTGTAGCATGTCAACCAAATACCGCTGTGTTCATTAAGCATGTCAGTGAGTTACATTAATGGTCATCCAGCATGACTATCATTGTCATTAAGCATGGAAACCTGTCACCTCAATTGTAATGATCATGGTGACCTTTTACCTATATAGTCATCCAGAATGTCATTGAGTTGTCCATCCATTTTCTGAGCCGCTTCTCCTCACTAGGGTCACGGGCATGCTGGAGCCTATCCCAGCTATCATCGGGCAGGAGGCGGGATACACCCTGAACTTGCCAGCCAATCGTAGGGCACATGCAAACAAACAACCATCCGCACTCACATTCACACCTACGGGCAATTTAGAGTTGTCAATTAACCTACCATGCATGTTTTTGTGATGTGGGAAAACCGGAGAGCCCAGAGAAAACCCACGCAGGCACGGGGAGAACATGCAAACTCCACACAGGCGGGGCCGGGGATTGAACCCCAGTCCTCAGAACTGTGAGGCAGATGCTCTAACCAGTCGTCCACCGTGCCGCCGACATTGAGTTGTATCAATGCTCATTTAGCATGTCCACCTGTTGCCTTTTTTTTTTTTTTGCCCTTCAGCATGTTAACCAGTTACCTCAATGGTCATTCAATATATTGAACTGTATTGAACTGGTCATTCAACATAGTCATTTAGCATGACAACTGATTTCTACATAGTCATTCGGCATGGTAATTAAGCATGTATGGTACTGCATGTAACGGTAAATGTTTTACATCGGTAGTCATTCAGGCTGACAAACATTTATCCTTATCATTAAGCATGTGATCCTGTTGCCGAATTATCATTCAGCATGTCACTCAGCTTCTAATAGAGCAATTGTTGAAGGATGCAGGAAATTATTACAGTATTTACTTGGTTTGACAATATATTTATATAATACAATGAAGAAATAGTTGTGTCTTTTGAAGTCCAAATATTGAGGTCATTGTTTGTGAGGCCCGTAAGAGTAAGGCCGCCTGTTGTAGGTTAACATAGAACATTTTCATCTGCCCAAATTTTCCCGAATGTTATTTTGTTGCAAAGAGGGCTGAGATGAAGTATATGAATCATGAGGTATAGACAGGAGACCACATTATTCTTATCTCAGCGAGACGGCTGATGCTTGGGCACTGAAAAGACACGAAGAAGAAGCCTATTAATCATTTATACCAGTTGGACACAAAAGATAGTACTGTGCCAGCTCATTTCAACTACACTGAACAAGAACATGCTTTTTTTCAGGGAGGGGGTTGAACTTGTCATCTTTGATCATTTTTTAGATTATTGCAGCGTCGACCCAGACTGAGCTACACTGACATGTAGCAATAACAATAATCAGAGTCTGAAAATGTTATTCAAGAGCAACATTTTCAGTTTTCATTTCTTTGGGCAGTTATAGGCTCTGTACAATTCATCTCTAACGATGCAGGTAAGCCCATGTGAAGTACACTTGTCCATATCCTAAAGCACAATCAACATTCTTTTTTTTAATTACATAGAGAGGAACAAAAACAATTTGCATGCTAAACCAAACAATATTAATATTGACACCCAAAAGACACAAAAGAAAGAAAGAAAATGAAAATGACACTGGACAATGGGTCATTTAATCCTCTCAACCTAGAAGTGAAAAACACGTTTTCCATAATTTCCCCAATGAGCCACAATGAGGGAAAGTCATTTTTAAAAGGAAAGTAAAGGACTCCAATTTCCATTCTAAATAGTATGCGAGAGAGGTGAACAATAGGTAATTTCCATTGAATGAGAATTATTATCTTTGCTAATGGGGCGGTGAGGCGATTACTCCTTTTTCTATTATATTTAAAGTGAGAGAGCTGGTAGAAGTATTCCAAAAAGTGAAATAAGACAATATTTGGTTGATTTTTATCATTGGTTACCCTAGATAATGTGTAAAATTTCACTCCCAAAATGAATTAACAGTGGACAAAGCCAGAACACACGTAGGATTTTGACACTGATCACCAGCAGTACAGAAACTGTCAAAAATGTTGAAAGCGGTATCCTAATGTTGGAATAAAAAAGGGGGATAAAGCAATCTTGACTTATTGTTTAGTTTGATCATTATTTAAAATCCCCAAATGTTGTATAAAAACAAGCAGCCGTCAGACATGAAACACAGCACAAAATAAAATACAGTTTCATCATTTTCGCAGAATCAACAACAAAGTGGTGCCCCTGCCCAAAAAAAAGAAGAAAAAAAAACATTTGGCAGTAATGTGAGGAGGCCTTTTACTCTGTCACATCTACCATGTCTGTGATCACTTCTTGTTAGATTCAGTGTAACATGTATTACCAATGTTGTCACTGTGCACTGCCACCCAAGTTATTTTAGGCCCAGTAATTGACAAATTAAAACCAAAATAACACCGAACTCCAAAAAGAGCCCAAAAGAGAGCAAAGTCGTGTTATTTTGTGCGTTTGTCTTCTGTGAGGGTGTTTAGAAGATGAGACGCTTTTTGCAAAATGTTGCAAGCTTTGGTTTACTTACTATTTTAACTTTAACGTATCTCAACAACAAAAATACAAATACGACTACGTATTTGTCCTCACATTAGGGACTGCTTTATTGTGGAGGTAACAGTTGGCACGTATAGCAGAATGTTGTAGCTCCTGGCAGTTTTCCAGACAAATAAAACGTGTTGAAATGTCCTACAAAGTCAAATGCACTGCGCATCACTGGGTTCACAGTTAAGACTCATGTATAATAACAAGTACCACTTTCAATCAGGAGCAATGACAGTTGAGAGGCAAAGATGAATACAACTTCAAATTTTTTGAAGTTATTTATTGAGTGAGTATTTTATTTATATAGCATTTTTTACAGAGACGACTCACAAAGTGCTTCACATATATGAAATACAAAATCACAACATTTTACATTTAATACAAGAAAAAGGAATCAATCAAATCGGATAAATACAGATTCAAAGTAATCTAGTTTGATTTGAATGCCTGCCATTCAAATCAAACTGTTTTTTTTTATTTTTCTGTCTATTGAAGAGACAGTTCTTAGCTCAAAAAGTAGTGCATTCCACTATCAGGGGGCAACAGACTACAAGGCTCTATCACCATTTGTTTTGTGCAAGGGACGTTAAGTAAAAAGCAGTCAGCAGACCGCAGTTACCTGTCCTAACAATAAAATTACCCATATCCATGAAAAGGGAAGGAGCCTGACCATTGAGGGCTTTGTAAATGACTGTTAAATTGTGTTACTAAATCCTGAACTTGATAGGGAGCCAGTGCAACTATGACGGAACAGGGTGACGTGGCTGAGCCTGTTGGATCTATAGACAAAAGCCTTGCGGTGGCATTCTGAGCTAATCAGAGACATTCTAATTAGGTTTTGTTGAGACGGGTGAAAGATAATTAAAGAAGAGTAAAGAAGAAGAGACAAAGGGATGAATGAGCAAGGACCTTAATCTAAATATTTTTGAGGTGGAAAAAGCAGGAACGGGTTACAGTTTCGGTATGTTAATCAAAAAGTATAGCCCTTTTCGATGACCCTAAGGTTTCTTAAGCTGTGGTGCACATTTTTAGAAAGTGATCCTGATAAGCTTTGGAAGCCAAGCCGTCAAGGGTAACAATAATACTTCAGTTTTCGCCACATTCAACTGAAGCAATTTGTGAGCCATACAGCCATTAATTGTAGTCAAGCAATCATGCTGTGCCCCGACTGTATCTCATCTGTACTATTAGGGTTAAAAGAAAAACAAATCTGGAGGTAATCTGTACAGTGGTATTAGATACCTTCAAATTTGGTGATGACATTTCTGAGAGGAAGCATAGAGTGTGCAAATAGAATGGGTTCTAAGACTGACCCTTGAAGAACACCATAGGAAAGAGGGATGGATTCTGATTTATGGATGCCAACAGCCACAGAAAAATAGTTTTTTAATGGGTAGGCTATGAACTAGGTCAGGGTGGAAAGTGCCAACCCATTTTCTCAGCCTATGTGACAATCAATGGCATCAATGCCTGCACTGAGATCAAGCAGAAACAGGATCAGAGGCAATCAAAATGTCATTACAGACCCTGAGAAGAGCTGTTTTTTTAGGAATGTAATTGATGATGAATAGATAAAAATTTATTACTTCTGTTCAACATGGTGACTTACTTGTTTGCAACAAACGCCATCTTAGAAATGGACCAATAGTTGGTAAGAACAGAGGGGGTCAAAATTAAATGCGATGGGACACAACCAGAAGCTAGTGAATAATTGGGTAATGGAGATCAAAAATGGACAAAGAGTCCTGAAGACATTTTCAACAGAGTTGTAAGCAAGCTATTTAATGGGCCGGCAGTGATATTCAGTGAGACTCACTACTTCTAGAAGGGAAACAGGAGAGAAATGATCGATAGTAGGCTGCTGTTAAAAGGAGGATCAGGAGAGGATGAATTGGAGCAAGACATACTTGCCTTGCCACCGGTGATCCTGTTAACAAAAGACATTGGAAAATTGCTGCAATCTTTATCAGAGGACACTGGTAGAGCAGGCTATTGCACACCAACAATATTATTTATAATGTCAAAAACAACCCTGGAGTTCTCTTTTTAGATTACATTAACAAAATAAGACCACGGAATTGAATTCTAATAAAATGTCATTATAATGAACCCAATGCCTTAACCTTCGCAGTCACACCTATGGACTAACCTGCACGAACATGCATATTTTTGGAATGTGGGAGTACCCAGAGACATGCGTGAGATCAGAAACTATATGTTTCATATCCAAAGTAAGTGTAAAAATAAGCTCCATAGTATTACCTTTAAAGTGTTGTGGTTCTGTGAGATTGAATGAAAAGTTAGTGATGTCATTTACACCATTACAATCACCAAATGTTGTGATGGAAGCCAAAAATCAACAAATTCATTAATAAGTCATTCTCACCAGGATGAAAATAGAATGTAATATACAAACAAATAAAAGAATTGGTGTGTCTTACGTTTGTCAAATATGAAAACGATGTTTTACACACTGTGACATGATTCACATTTATTTTATTTTGTATTTTGACCTTTTGGCAAATTACAAGCCGAGAACATTTCTTCACAACTATTTTCCAGTAGTACAGATATGACCATTACATATATAATCAATTTATTTTGGGAATGTGCAATCGATTAAAAATCAAAACGAGGTGATAAACTTACCTGTCAATCAGAAATGTTGCTAATTCTGCATCGGTTCGGAATCCCCTCAGCTGCTTGTAGCCCCTCCAATTCTGAAAGGCAGCCCCTATGTTCACACTTGTTTTGTCTCTGTCCAATTCCTTGTTTTTAACCGTTGTTGCTAACTGAAGTGGGTATGCTGCCATAGTATCAGCAAAGCTCATCAAGCTCAGCATAACAGCCTAACAGCAACAGTGTTTCCGCAGGTGCAAGGAATAACTGACACCTCATCAGTCACACCTTCTGTCTCTGACTGGTTGTTTTTCCTTGGGTGCGGTAGTTTCTTCAAAATCAAAGTAGAGGTACAAGATGGCGCCAGAGAGGGCTTTTTTTCACAGATCATTTAATTTACGTACTACTGTGAGGTCGTACTAAAAGTCTTCTCAAAAATAACAAAAAGTTATTTTTTTTAAAACTGAAAAGTCCCTTTTAAGATTTTAAAACAATACAAAGTAAGTAGAGAGAGGACGTGACACAGTGCATTGGTCTGGGAAGTGAGTCTTTATACTACATAAACACTAAACAGCTGAATTTGTGGTGTACATACAGTTCATCCCTATTTCTATATGTTTGCTTATTGGTGTGTAGTTTATCAGACCTTTGATGGACTCCGTTGATACACGCTTGTTGAAAAAAGAGAACTTTATTTACAACTAGCCATACGAGCTTGCGTTGCTTGGGGGAGGTGGGAGTCCATTGGAAGCTCTGCCTTTGTCCCAACCAAGCTCCTGATTTTAAAACCTGTCTAACACCAAATTATTTAGGCCAACCTCATACCCCAAAACGGGCATTCCTGCTCCGATTAAAGAGGTTCCCTGTCCTTGGAAATAGGATTACTTGTGTAATTCCTTTAGTATAATAATAAGGCTTAACAAATGTTAGTGGCACTGACAGCAAAGCCCATTGGCTCTATGGAACTTAGCTGTACATCGATTCATCGAAAATATATTTTGTAGTGTGCCAGTTGCACCTCAGGGTTCATCGGAAGGAGTGAGGACCATCATCTAGTGTCTCGTCATAATGATGGATTCTTATACATAGAACATATACATTTTTGGGTTTTGACCAGGGTAGAAAGCTGCAACCAATCGGAACCACAGTCAACAGGAAACATTTGTGTCAATATACAATATACAGCTGACCCTGCAGACATCTTAGGCACTTAAGCCATGTTAAGCCAGCCATTTTCCTACATGCCAATCATTTATTTTTCCGGTATTGCAGAAGAGGTGGGTTTTTTTTCTTTTGTGGTATGGCATTCAATATGTACCGTATTTGACTGCAATAGGCTTTGACCTTCGAAAAACATTTGGATAAAACCGCTTGTTGGAGTCCTCATGGAAATGTGTGTATTCGCTTAGAATTTCTACCTATTGGATTCCAAAAATTAAATAAATTACGCAGGACAAGTTAGGCTTCAAAATAACATTTCTAATTCCACCGTTAATTGAATCACAATTAATGTCATTCATTCCAAACAACTTTGAACATTGGAGGTCGCCATCTGGCTTGTAATGAGTTGTCTCGACCCTGTAAAATTATAAGCCTCTGGACATTCACATATTAATGTTTTAAATCAACAGGGAAAGAAGGGAAACAATCAGTAGCCCGACTTGTACAACAACACTTTGACGCATAGCTCATTTCAAAGTTCAGAGGACTTCAATATGTTTTCTTCTTTTTAAATATTACAGGCAAATTAGTAACGAGTGAAAGTCTTTTTCATATTTCTACAAAAATACCACAGGTCACTTGAATGAATGCATACAAAAAAACGCTAAAGAAATAGTCCTACTCCTGCCCTCTGTTGGCTCTATTTACAGATTTGGGAATAGGCTTCACCTGCCAAAAACATTTCACCTCAAGTGTTACCACTGTGTGTGCGTGCGTGTTTGTGTGTATGTGTGTGTGCGCGCAAGTGTACGCGCGTGCAAGCATGCGTGTGTGTTGAAAGGAGTTGCCGGAGGTTACTGAGTACTTTGGTGTTTACTGAGGAATTTATCAGGAATAATTTATTCAAAACAAGTTTTTTTCCCCTCCCCTCCGTGTTAGATTTAATTCTTGTAAAATGTTAAATAACAGGTTCGGCTGTCAAGGTTTGGTAGGTGGAAAAAGTATGTCTGAGAGCAGAATAATTGCCGCAATTGTGTGGCTGAAAACTTTGCACCCTCAAAATTTCAAAACATCCAGAGAGGCACAAATATTTTTTTTAAATCCCATTTCAGTATATTTTACTAACTTCAGGAAGACCTTGGATGTCACCGGTTACCTGACGTGTCATTATGATTATTTTTTTCTTCTCGGTCAACCACATCATGACAAAGACTCTGTTTTTATCCATACTTGCTACTAATATTAATACAAATACTAATACAAATGGGATTCACTCACCTGGAGGCAAAATATATTAGTCAAAAACACAGAAAAGAAGAAATGTGTCTTACTCTTACATCCCATTCTTAAACTAACTATTAAGCTTTTGCAAACAATGTTTATACTGCACACCCTTTCAAGTCAAATTTAAAGACAACTTTCAAAATTAAGTTAATTTAAGCTTTTGTCGTACACCTTTGGTAAATAAAATAGCTGCACCAAAAATTGCATATAGCACAGTGCTGTGCAAAAGTCACCACGAACTTTGTTGTTTTACTGACATTTTTTACCTCTGTGGTAATTTTGACAATGATACAAGTATTAAAGTGGGCTTATACATTCTATTTAGTTTTTATACTGTGTTTTATTTAAATGATAATTCTACATTTTAATGCATTTGGAGAAAAAAGGCTTCCCTTTAATAAACACTTGACCTCCTCTGCAGTTGAGTAAGTAAATGCCCAGGCCACAATAAGATGACTTTTTTGTGTTACTTATACAGAGAACAACAAATACACAAAATATTGACACCAGAGCAATGAAACTTTTTTTTATTTCAAGGGTTGATTCTAAAAAAGAAACTGAGCAAAAATGATTGTACTCAAAACTATTATTTTATTCACTATTTTAATCATGTTTATGGTGCGAACAAAATTATGTCCTGAGAACAAAATATGGAAACATTTGTTTTGTGTGCGACCCTGTACAGAATAAGTGTCATAGAAAATGGATGGATGGATAAGAACAAGTTTTATTTGTATCTCCAGCAAAGAAAAAAAAGCAGTTGGAGAGCAATAAGGGAAAGCACTTTACCCAAAAAACAAGTATTCATCCATCCATCCATTTTCTGAGCTGCTTCTCCTCACTAGGGTCGCGGGCGCGCTGGAGCCTATCCCAGCTATCATCGGGCAGGAGGCGGGGTACACCCTGAACTGGTTGCCAGCTAATCACAGGGCACATACAAACAAACAACCATTCACACTCACATTCACACCTATGGCCAATTTGGAGTTGTCAATTGACCTACCATGCATGTTTTTGGGATGTGGGAGGAAACCAGAGTGCCCGGAGGAAACCCACACAGGCACGGGGAGAACATGCAAACTCCACACAGGCGGGGATTTGAACCCCCGGACCTCAGAACTGTGATGCAGACGCTCTAACTATATATATATATATATATATATATATATATATATATATATATAATTTATATGTTTATATATATATAAACTGTAATGGGAGCAACATAGAGATTAGCATGCCTTCCTCACAGTTCTGAAATTTGGGGTAGGCCTAATAATCTCGTATCTCGAAAGACTAATCGGGTCACTCATATCCCAAGACACAACTGTATTAATAGTTTAAAACAAAAATATGCCAAAACAAAATATGATCCCGAAAGACTTTATTAACATGTCAAACGCTTGCAAACATTTTTGTTCCCTTCAAAATTTAGTAAATAGCTTACAGCTGAGCATGCACATACACAATGTACACTACCTGTACGTATGTTAATACGGCAATATATCTGATATTTAAGAAACATGGAAGTTATATTTTTGCAGTTCAACGCAGGGATGTATAAATGGATAACACCTGGGATATCAAAGTGTGGGAGAAATTGGACTGCTCTACCAGGACCCTAAACATGGGGGACCCCATGTAATTTGGAAGGCGGTGAAGATATTTTTTGTTTTATCTAAATATGTCAGTTATAAAATTAAAAAAACATCAATACAACATTTTGCTGTGAAAGTTATTAGTAATTAAGTCGCTTTAATGAAATTAAGACTGTCTGAGACTATTTCCTCCCACCTTGAAAAAATGGTTCATTCCACTTTGTACACCATGCAATCTACAATACCAATTTCATATTCCATCCATCCATCCATTTTCTACCGCTTATCTGAGGTCGGGTCACGGGGGCAGACTTCCCTCTCCCCAGCCACTTCATCCAGCTCTTCCGGGGGGATCCCGAGACATTCCCAGGCCAGCCAAAGGATGTAGTCTCTCCAGTGTGTCCTGGGTTGTCCCCTGGGTCTCCTACCGGTGGGACGTGCCCGGTACACCTCACCAGGGAGGCGTCCGGGAGGCTTCTGAATCAGATGCCACAGCCACCTCATCTGGCTCCTCTCAATGCAGAGGAGCAGCGGCTCTACTCTGAGATCCTCCCGGATGACCAAGCTTCTCACCCTATCTCGAAGTGAGTGCCCGGACACCCTGCGCAGGAAACTCATTTCGGCTGCTTGTATCCGGGATCTTGTTCTTTCGGTCACGACCAACAGCTTGTTACCATTGGTGAGGCTAGGAACGTCGATCGATCGGTAAATGGAGAGCTTCACCTTTCGGCTTAGCTCCTTCTTTACCACAACGGATTGATACAAAGTCCCCATCACTGCAGACGCTGCACCGATCCGCCTGTCGATCTCCCGTTCCATTCTTCCCTCACTCATGAACAAGACCCCAAGATACTTGAACTCCTCCACTTGGGGCAGGATCTCATCCCCGACCTGGAGAGGGCACACCACCCTTTTCCGAATGAGGACCATTGTCTCAGATTTGGAGGTGCTGATTCTCATCCCGGCCGCTTCACACTCAGCTGCGAACTGCTCCAAGTGAGAGTTGGAGGTCACGGCTTGATAAAGCCAACAGAACCACATCATCTGCAAAAAGCAGAGATGTAATACTGAGGCCACCAAACCCTCACAATACGTTTGGGCCTGCCACGTCGGACCGGCATCTTCCCCCACCATCGGAGCCAACTCACCACCAGGTGGTGATCAGTTGACAGCTCTGCCCCTCTCTTCACCCGAGTGTCCAAGACATGCGGCTGCAAGTCAGATGACACGCCCACAAATTTGATCATCGAACTGCGACCTAGGGTGTCGTGGTGCCAAGTGCACGTGTGGACACCCTAATGCTTGAACATGGTGTTCGTTATGGACAATCCGTGATGAGCACAGAAGTCCAATAACAGAACACCGCTCGGGTTCTGATCGGGGGGGCCGTTCCTCCCAATCACGCCCGTCCAGGTCTCACTGTCATTGCCCACGTGAGCATTGAAGTCCCCCAGCAGAACGATGGAGTCCCCAGCGGGAGCGCTCTCCAGCACCCCCTCCAAGGACTCCAAAAAGGGTGGGTACTCTGAAATGCTGTTCGGTGCAAAGGCACAAACAACAATCAGGACCCGTCCCCCCACCCGAAGGCGGAGGGAGGCTACCCTCTCGTCCACCGGGGTGAACCCCAACGTACGCGCGCCGAGGCGGGAGCAATAAGTATACCCACACCTGCTCGGCGCCTCTCACCGTGGGCAACTCTAGAGTGGAAGAGAGTCCAACCCCTCTCGAGAGGACTGGTGTCAGAGCCCAAGCTGTGCGTGGAGGCGAGTCCGACTATAACTAGTCGGAACTTCTCGACCTCACACACCAGCTTGGGCTCCTTCACTACCAGAGAGGTGACATTCCACATCCCTAGAGCCAGCTTCTGTAGCCGGGGATCGGATCGCCAAGGTCCCCGCATTCGGCCACCGCCCAGCTCGCACTGCACCCGATCCCTATGGCCCCTCCCACAGGTGGTGAGCCCATGGGAAGGGGGACCCACGTTACCCTTTCGGGCTTGCACCTGGCCGGGCCTCATGGGTGCAGGCCCGGCCACCAGGCGCTCGCCTTCGAGCCCCACCTCCAGGCCTAGCTCCAGAGGGGGGCCCCGTGACCCGCGTCCGGGCAAGGGAAACCTGAATACATTTTTTGTCATATTCTAGTTGTTGATACTCATTTAGACGATGGAATAATCTTTTGAATCATATTTTCTGTATCATACAAAAAGAAAAAAGAAAAAAACTCAAACATCTTCAGAACCACCTGACTCATCTATACTTTCATGTCAAGAACATGTCCAGACATTTCTGGCGAGGGGATTGGTCCTCCGGAATGTAAGGTGATTTTTTTTTTCAATTGGAAAATTACATATGCAACCCTTCCAAGATTAATGTTTTTATATTTTTCTTTTTTGACAGACTACCCCTAAAGACAACTTCGAGAACATCCTTTGGAATGTCAACTGTAAACACTGATGCTCCTAACTTGCAGGAATGTAAACTGATGCATGCTTATTGAGAGATAGGAACAACCGTGTAAGTATCCAACAGGTACGGTGAATGTGCAATTTAAAAAAAATGAGGGGCCTCATCTGCATGGAGAAACAGAATTTCGCAAGGGCTTGGAGGAAATTTAAAAAAAAAAAATTTCTTCAATAATTCTTTGCTAAATGCTCATTGATATGGAACATCAAATAACACTGCATGTATTTAAAAAAAAAAAAAAAACCTGTGTGACCCCAGATACCTCCTGCATTTTTGGAAAACAGACATTTTATGGACAGACCACTTGGACAAGCCATGTGAGTAATTAACACCCATCCATCCATCCATCCATTTTCTTACCACTTATCCTCACTAGGGTTCGCGGGCTGCTGGAGCCTATCCCAGCTATCTTCGGGCGAGTCGTCCACCGTGCCGGCAGTAATTAGCACCCATCCACCAAAATCTTGACAGGTGCTTGGAGTCATGACCTGTAAAAGTTTAAAAACTCATACTATTATATTATAAGACTGGAAGAAATAAACATGAATTTACAATAAGGCAGCAGGAACATGTTTAAGAAACATTTGTTTGATTGGGCAAAGTGTAAGAATTTTTGGATGGATTGAAAACTGATTCAAGCTGATGTAAGGATGTATATTTCCAGTGTTTCAGGAATGAATGTAATGAATTTATCAATGGTTTTGAATTCTTTTTTTCTTTTTTCTTTCTGTAAACACCGTTTGAGAGACACTGTGATTGTGAACTCAGGTGTATTGTTACAAGTGACCATGTACAACAATTTGAGGAAATAAAGGCACTTCAAAGAGAGTAAGGGATCCATCCATCCATTTTCCATACCGCTTCTCCTCACTAGGGTCGCGGGCGTGCTGGAGCCTATCCCAGCTATCACCGGGCAGGAGGCGGGGTACACCCTGAAATGGTTGCCAGCCAATCGGAGGGCACACATAAACAAACAACCATTCGCACTCACATTCACACCTACGGGCAATTTAGAGTCTTCAATTAACCTACCATGCATGTTTTGGGGATGTGGGAGAAAACCGGAGTATCTGGAGAAAACCCACACAGACACGAGGAGAACATGCTAACTCCACACAGGCGAGGCCGGATTTGAACCTGGGTCCTCAGAACTGTAAGGCAAATGTGCTAACCAGTCAGCCACCGTTTCGCCAGAGTAAGGAATCAACACAAACATTTTCTTACCCTCAGGAAATGAAGATGTGCCTCAGAGCTATTTCTTTGTTGGCGAAGTTTGAGAGGGGACTAGGGATATAGTAAAAAAAAAAACTTAAATGCCATTTGACAACGGCAGAGCGAGTGCGAAAACAAGGTTTACATGATGATTTTAGCTTTTTCTGTCTCACTGCAGTTTGAATGTGTGAAGTGTCACTCGAAAAGATATTACATTAGGTAAATATCTTCCAAGCAAAATGGCCAGAAAAATTACATTTCAACAGGTTAGCTGATTCAAAAATAAACATAGTGGAAATTCAGACATAGAGTTCACGTGATCATCAGACCCATCGCCAGACCTCAGTCTTAAGGGGGGCAAATAAAATTCATGTGGGAGCACATTTATTATTACCCTATAGAGAGTAGATATTTTTAATAATCCTATATTTTACTTAATTCCCCAACTACTAACTCACGTAATCATCAGGTTAAACCTAACCAACAGTAACTGTGACCATCTACAACACCAGTCCTCATAATTTAAAGCAATGGTATCAATAGCCACAGAACACTTTAGTGTTCAATTTATGAGATGTAACACTGAAGTATCTCCCAAACTGAAAAAAACACCACCCTGCACACAAACGAGCACGCACACACACACACTTTTGAACCTACTTTGACAAGTGTGTCAATACAGTGTGAGGCGGCGTCTCTCCGCGCTGAAACTCCTCATCAACGCAGCAGATTGAAATTTGCGATGAGGTGACATCCTTTTCAAAAGCAATCTGAGTCACATGCATGGGACTTGTGTCTGGGCAGCATACTCCGCCGATCATGCGCCGAGGAAAAACTGTTTTCACACATTGCCGTGGAAGCTCCTAAAGTTAGGGCAAGGCTGCAGGCTGTGACAACAGTCGGCATAGCTTGCAGTGCACATTTGAATGTGCTAAGTATGTTAGCTATTGTCCATGTTCCATGTTCGGGGAGATCCCGGGAACAGCCGTTTTCCTCACCAGGAACTTACGACGAGCCATAGTAGTATACAGTATATTCAATGCATACAACCAGTTTAAACTTTTTTTTTTTTTTTTTTAAATCAGGCACAGTGCAATTTTTACTTTTTATCTACAGTACATTTTTTACTTCTCAAGTACAGTACATTTTTAAAGTGAAGTTCAGTTGTATTTAACTTTTATGCACAACACGTTTCCATTTGTTTTCATCCATCCATCCATTTTCTGAGCCGCTTCTCCTCACTAGGGTCGCGGGCGTGCTGGAGCCTATCCCACCTATCATCGGGCAAGAGGCGGGGTACACCCTGAACTGGTTGCCAGCCAATCGCAGGGCACATACGCACAAACAACCATTCGCACGCACAGTCACACCTGACCCCGCCAGGAAGGCAGCAAGTTAAAAGTCAAGTCCAAGTCAATCCCATTCAAGTTTGTTTCAGTTTTTTATTTTCACCTCTCCTCTCAAAAAGACCCAAACATAAATCAGTTGAGCTGTGCAAATTCTAGGTTACATTAATGGTGGAAAAAGTTTGAAAAGGATTTATCTTGGTATAAAATCTTTTACAACACAAAAACCTGGCATTTGGACAGGGGTGTGTAGACTTTTTATCTCTACTGTAACCTTGTTCCTGTTTTTGTAATCTGCCTGGTGAGCCTACACTATTGTGCTGTTTAACAAGTAGAAACAATATACTGTAGTATAAAACCATTTCTTGGAGCTGAATTTGCCTTGATTTGTTATTTTACTAAGATTGTATTTGATAAAACTATATTAACTGTGTTTCAGATTAAGTGACGTTAATCAGCAATATCTGAATTTGCACATTCATATTTTATTTAGTTACTTTTATTTCATTTGACGTTCATACTCTGATTTTAAAAAAAATCAGGTTACTCACTAGTTACTCAGTAGTTGAGTAGTTTTTTTCACTCAGTACTTTCCTATTGTTACTCAAGTAATTATTTGAAGGACCACTTGTTACTTTTACTTGAGTCATAGTTTTGAAAAGTAACAGTACTCTTGAGTACAATATTTGGCCACTCCACACACGTCAACTTTTGACATCATCGGATATTGCACACAATTGACAAACCGCATAAAATGTTACGCATAAAACAGTGGGAAAAATGCATTTTGATCACGTTTAAAGTATAAAAGCAACAAAAGTCAAACACAAATATCTAAATTAAACTAATATGGGCCTATTTTTCTCTGGGGTTGATAGTTTTAGTACAGAAGAAAAATGACTGCAGTCACTTTTAGGAGGGCGTTTCTCCTGCACGTTGTGATGTAGGTCAAAGCAGTGGCGGGAGGCTTGTCCTCCGTTGAACCCGTGCCGTGGGGCCACATCAGAGGCCTGCAGGGGGCGCGCACGTCCAGCCCACGCCGCTGTGCACACGCAACCAATATCCCGAATGGAGCTCTCCCCACACGCTCCCAGCACATCTCGTAGATGGCGATTGTCTGAAAGCTCACCTCTTTTACCTCTCCGTTGGTGCTTGGTAAAGTTGTTGAGAGCGTGGCTCTATTTTTTTTTGTAACACACGTGGATGTTTGCCTTCATTACACGAACACTCGCGATGCTTCTTCGCGCGCTTAACCTTAGCTGACCTCTTTGTCAGGAAACGCTTTTTCTTTTTTTTTTTTTAAAGATGTGGTGATCATTTTTAAGACGGTCTCCGTGTATATCCACGGCACGCTTTTCACACATGAATAATACACGGTCATTATTGAACACGACCCACCGCGTGCTTCATTATTCTGATGTGGACTACAGACACGCGTGTGTGCGCACACACGCACACCTTTCACTGTCTAGACAGCGAGGGAGGGGGGACATTAAGGCGGGGTGTGGGGGTCCGGGGGGTTGGTCCCACATGACCCATTTGCTTCATTCCGTGCCAGCCAACATCTATCTCAAGGCGTTGCAAGAAGAGAAAAAAAATAAACAACAACACGAGGGGGGGGGAAGCAATCACTCCACCAAATCTGATTGGTCGGGCGAACCGGCACCGTTTGTTCCCCCCCTGCTCCCAAACTCGAGGTCAGCTCGGGACGTTAAAAAATAAATAAATGAGAAAATAGAAATGCGTAGAAAGTGGAAGACACGGCAGACAATCTAGCTTGTTTGGTGCCCGGCGCGCGATTGGCGGCGGTCTCCGCCAATCGGGAGGCGAGTCGCCGCTGCTCAGCGTGAGCGACAGCCGCGACGTCCAATAGGAAGTTCGGACGCCTGACGGACACATGACCGGCTCCTCCGCCGTCCTTGTGATCCAGAGGAGGGGAGGAGGAGGCGGGAGAGAGAGAAAGATGTGAGAGTTCATTCACATTTGTGGACGCAGTTGATTCTATCAGTCGGTGTGTTCCCTCTTTTCCCAGCACGAATAAACGTGTGACTATTTCAAAGTGAGGTTTACCATACCGTGTTTACAGCTCCCCATGTCACCTGCGTGGCTTCTATTTGTAAATATTGTGTCTCCTCGGCGAGTAGGAGGCACCTTACTACTACTAGTAGTAGTAGTACTATAACAACTCCCACTGCTCGCACATAATGGAGCGTCTCTCGCTCCCTTCCGTGGGGGGCTCAATAAGTGACGAGCAACCTAAGACGGTGCACTGTTCTCCCCCAATGGTAGCTTTAAGTGAAAAGGCGTGCCTGCAACACCCCCCCCCCCCCCCCCCCCCACCAACCCACCCGCTCCAGCACCAGCACCCCCCACCCCTCTCAAAGTAGCCGATGTATAGTTAAAAAATGGGAGGGCACATTTGAAGCGAGCTGCTTCTATGAAGGTAGGCTGCAGCGTGTGTTTATTGATGAGATGAAAAGAAGATGGAAGTGAGAAATGAAACAAAGTAAAAGGGACACGTTAGACATCTTGTAGCTCAGACGTCGTCGTGGGGGGAGATCCATGCCACTTTTTGTAAGGGGCAGCGAGCTTCGAAGTGGAGGTAAGGCATGGATTTTTTTGGAAGTAAGTAAGTCTGTAAAGGGGTTGGACGGGGATTTTCCTGTATGTGTGACGGGCTCCTTGTGGAGTTTTTTTTTTGGGAGGGGGGGGGCGACGACTTGCTTGCACTCGTTTTTTGTCATATTTCTAACTTCATTGTGTTAATTCAATAACTGACGGACGGCGAAACCGAAATGTTCTCCGTGCTAGGCGCTCAGTCCACGCTGCCACCGGGCTTCGATGTCCATTTATATTCGCGGATGAAAAAAAAAAAAAAGCTGGACATGACGCAAGTTTCCCTATCTGTCACTATTCTCAACCTGCCCACCTACCCTAACGTAACCCTAATTTACTTTTTTTTAAGCACATGAGAACAATGCTGCGTTCAAGTGTCCGTCAGCGATGCTCACATTTTACACTCCTGAAGAAGTGTGCGCGTTTTGGCTTTTAGGTCACTTTAGATTCGCTTTCTCGGGCATAGCACGCAAAAGCTCACACTTCTTCCCCATGCGATATCACTTTGTGGAACTTAGCCTCGATCCCAAGCGACCACATGTCCGGCCCACTTTTTTTTTTTTAAAGCATGAATTATTATCAATAGAGCTTGTGGAGATGGCGATACACGAAGACGTGCTCATCGGAGCAGAGCAGCAAGGCAGGTTAATACTCCAACAATACAGTTAAGCTTCGAATCCGTTGTGTGTGTCACAAGTTCAATTGTGCACCTTTTTATTATCCGCCAGCGATATGTGAAAATGTTTTTTTGGCCGAGGCTGGCCTAGATTTGGAGCCGTGCATGCTGTGGTGTGATTAAAGTTGCAAGAGGAGCTTTTCAGTGCGCCTTTAGGGTGTTTTGTTGAAGGGGGGTAGTCAAATGAATCCAGTTTCTTTTAACATGAGGTGGATGTATATGACGTAAATTATGTATTCAAATTATCTGACGGGGCCTAAATTGGAGCAACATGTCAGTTATTACGGCTTCACACTTTCGTGAACGCATATGAGCGCCTAAACGTTAGTATGTATTTCTGTATGTGTGTGTGTGTGTGTGTGTGTGTGTGAGGACGAGGCGGAGCGTGCGAGTGTGAGTTGCTAACAGATGTTGTCCCCCAGCGCTTGTCTTGGTCCCATTCATAAGAGAATGATACAGCATGTTCTTGTGTGCCTTAAACGCACCATAACATACAGGCTGAAGCACCAGTTGGGCAAGTTGTAGGTCAATGTCAAAGGGTTGATCCTGGTGTTTGTTGCCCCTAACCAAGCAAGACCAGTAAGGATTATTTTGTCCTAAAACACTCCTTTTGGGTTTCTCGTTTGGTGCAGTTCTTTATTTGGATTTTCTTGCACAATATGTCAACATAACAGGAATGAGAAACAGTCAGTCCACTTATGGAATGAATGGCTCATTTGTGTCTTGACACATGTGGGGGGAGACTATTGCTGCCTGATGTGGCACATGTGATGTGAGATAATTTCAAATGTTATTGTATTGATCGAATGGCTGGCATGTGGGGGAGTGCAGTAAAAAGTGCACGGGGGATTGAGTCCTTTTATCTGCAAAGACTAAACTCAACACCTGTATTTTTGGACATTTTATTGTTTGATGAATTGAAGAGTACTTGTGTAATGTGTATACGTGTGTGTGTTTGTGCGTGCGCGTGCGTGTGTGTGTGCTCTCACCACAGCTTGATGTCCAAAAGTGATTTCATCAGCCTAGAGGAGGCGAGATAAGGCCTCAGTGTGACTTGTTTCATCTCGGTGGAATCACAATTTATTATATGCATATATTCCACATGTACATTAATATGCAGAGTGTTTTTGCATCACAGGGCATCCGCTTTTTGTGTCACTGCTTAAAATCCCACCCATGACTAATGAATATTTAAGAGCATGTCTGCAGACCAAGGAAGCTCATTATTATATGAAGGAGAAACTCTAGAGCTAGGTGTGCGTGCGTGTGCGCGCTCGTGTGTGAAGAGGGTGCTAATCCACACCCAGCAATCAATCCCAATTTTCTTTTGGTGTCACCATTCTTCTCTGGTCCTCTGTTACTTGTCACCAATTCACATCCTCAAATGTATTTTTTACACAAACAAAACAAAAAAATGCTTAGATGCCCTCAATCATGAAGCACATTTAATATTATATATTTAAGATAATAGACTTACAAATGTGTTTAATTTAGTACAGTGCACTGTGATATGTCACGAAAAATTTAGTTTTTACTGTACGTGCACACACATAGCGGGTCAGTCTTCCAAATGATGTTAATTCGCTATGGCCCCAAGAGTCTGCAGTTTTACCTTTCAGTATTTCTTTTTTCTCCTGCACAAACCCTTTTCACCAGCAAATATTTGCAAGATAGAAGAGAGCGTGGCAAAAGAGCATTTAATTTTAGCCATGAGTGCAGTTCACATAACAAATCTATACTTGTATACATTTGATGTTTCAACTACATGATTTCATTTGTTGAAAAAAAGTTTTTAAAAAATTGCATTATGAAAGATTTGGTTGCACAATTTTGTTGTGGCACTTGAATTTCAACAAGAAAATATTATTAAGTAATGTGTTCAGAAATGAACATTATAATAATAGTAGACCTTGAAAAATCACACACTAGAGTTCTTCCTGTTTCTACCGCAGTCTAACAGCCATTTTGGCAATGCATTTAAATCTGCTGTTGGAACAAACGATACACACCGAAAGTCATTTCTTGTCCTTTCTTTGAATTTTTATCAGCACTTTTTGTCCTTTGCTTCCACATGTTATGTGGTAGAATATGCTTTCCCCTTGAGGAAAATTCATATTTGGTTTATTAATACAAATATACTGTAGTAATAATAGCATAACATATAACATTCTTGTAAATATGAATTAAAAAAAGAAAAAAATACAAATGTCTACTAATAAACCACACTAAATTTGGGGGCGAATTTCACTCTATATATATATATATATATATATATATATATATATATATATATATATATATATATAGTAAACAAGTGTCCGGTATGTATGCATTTATGCACTGTATGCATCTATGCATTTATGTATGTACTGTATGTATTATGCATTCATTATTTATGGATGTACTGTACACATATCTTAACCAATTTATTCGATCACCACTCAATGTATGGTTGTACAACAGTTGCCTTAAATAAACAGAATTACTAAAATAATTTTTTGGGGTAATCGTTAACACACAGAAGCTGTTTGACCGAAAGGCTATTTTTAGTGCTAAAATCTAATTATTATCTGTAAATTTTCAAATGTGCTGTGCTGAAAAATAGTAAAGCACATTATTTCTTAAGAAGTGAAGCTATAGATGGCATTCCTGAACATAAATTTGTTTTGTGGTTGAATGTTAATAAATAATAATGATAATAATGATAATAATAAAGCTGGCACAGCAGCTGGTATTATTCAGATAAACACATTATTTGTACATAGATTGAAAAAAGAAGCGATTGCAAAATGGTAATCCTACTAAATATTGGGCCAAATGCGAATGTTTGCAAACAAGAAATAATTTGGTGGATTGCTGGCATCGCACAGAACATTATTTTAGCCACTACAAAAACAACTTGTCCCATACTAGTAACACAACAGGAAAATGTGCTGCTGTTGCATGTAATTAATGAGAGTTGTCTCCAGCGCACGCTCTCGCTGCTTTTATGCAACTGAAAAATGCTGTTCCATGAATTTTGGTGATTTTCCTCACAGCAGCAAGACAAGGAAAGAAACTCATCTGCCTGGTTTTGGGTGGGAGGGGTGAGTGGTGATCTTTTGTAATGTGGTGAATTTTCTTTCGCAATCAAGGTCAAACATGGAATAACTAAACATTTCCAACCAGTTTTATGGATTCACGGAACTTCAATTTAACTTTCAAAATCACCTTTTTTTTTAATTTGGCAGCCACAGATCCTTCAATGTTTTAGGAACTAGGTTTTAGTCTTTTAAAATTGACCGAATTGTATAGCAAAATTCAGAACCCCTCTCAATCCTTTGACTTCCAGAGCAAAAATGTCAGACAGAAAACTTGAAAGCATATTTTTCAGTTTCTCAGAAGACTTCAGCTTTGGAATCTCTGCTCCCTGCCAGTATAACAGGAATGCATAATGAAAGCACACATTGTGGCCCAATTTATGAACGTTGTTGTCATCAGCCTTTTGTTCCGATGCAATACTGTCTAAATGTCAGTCTTATGAAGCACAATGTAATTTCCGTCGGTCGGGTGATAATAAATACAGCATTTCTTAGATTGTATTGTTTGATATTCTCTACACTATGAATACAAAGCACACATTCCAGCATGGGACGGGATGTCGACATGTTCTGTGTTACTGCTCATGCTTACTGTACAGATAGTGTACAGTTATACCACCACAATACCCTCAGAGTCTATAAGGGCTATCTGTGATCTGATTGTGAATGACGAAGACAGAACAGTAGATACAGTACAGAGAAACACTAAGCTATAGGAATAAAAAAAAATAAAAAATTTTAAAACAATGCTTTTTATTATATCTTTTCCAGTACAGCAATGTCATGTTCAATGAAAAACCTTTTGCATTGGCGTGTTTCAGTCATTAAAGCTTTCATGTCAAATAGTTTCGGTAGTTCCCAGGGTTTGGAGTTCTTTGTGAAATCATGCACAGTAAATCATTTTAAAGTAATTACAGTGTTTATAAGATTCTATTGATGCATGGGACCATGTGTTTCCATTACCTTGACTCAACTGCCGTGATTCTCTTTACATTTGTTACTCTTTCAAAGCCTCTTCTGTTTGCTATAAAATAAGTCATGTCATGTCATGTTTTAGCATCCACGAGACAAACACGTGAGAAATCAGTTAATCTATTACAATGTGTCCTGTCAACTTAAAAAAAAAATTGTGTGTGAAAGACACAAGCATTTCAACTTATTTTGCATTCTGTTGCTTTGAACACACAAGCATGTCCTGGCATTCAAATCATGTGAAAAATGTATCCTGGATTCTAATAGTGAAGATGTGAGTGTGCCAAGAGGCATGTGTGTCCTCAGTTCACCCTGTTACCCATATGGTTTGCTACAAGTCATGGTGAGCTGGGCCTCGCTGCATGGGAAAATAATCTAAGCAGAGGTTGAACATTTTGGTATGTTGTTATGTTTTATTTTTTTTAAGAGTAGTTGGTAACTTTTCAAACTAATATACTGTCACTTTTGTATTTTCTGCTTCCATCTTGGCTCAGAAAATACCTTTTCAAGCCTTGAGCCAGCAAACAGACGCCACAGCAGCCAAAGTGTTAAGGTTGCACACAGCCTCTCTCTCCAGGTTTGTCTGTATGCACTGTGCAACAGCTAAACTAAATCCACAATACTGTTTACATTGTGACTTTATCTTAAAATGAAGACATTTTGGAAGTGTGTACATTGAATTTATAGCATTTTTCTCCCCCCACCCTCCTACCAATCAATGCAGCCAAAAGAATACACATGGTCTGTTGAAAGAAGCTCTTTGGCAGACACTTTTCTTTTTGAGTTCTCATTTTTATTGGGAGTCTTATATAATCTCTCTCCAAATATCTCTCTTGGATACTGTCAACATTGTTTATTGCCCGAAAATCAACCTTGATAAAGACACAGGAAGATCTAGACCCCGCCCCCCTGCTGTAGACTCGTTATTAATTTGGCTGGTTTTAACAGTAAACTGCAAACCGAAACTTTTTCCTCTTCCTCGTGTTGGTTGCCAATGCTTTAGGCTCATGATAAAAGGAAAGGTATGCAGTACCTGTTTCTCAAATACCAAATGGTGAAAACTATCTTAGTTTGCGGGAAAGTTAATGAGACAGTTTCACAATGTTTGACGTTTAGGATAGAAAAATAAAATAAAAAAAACTGATCATACTAGTAGCTTCAGGTTTGTGCAATGTATTGTGCTTGTTGCGACACAGAGGTTTGTATTTTCTCTAAAATTATTTACTTTTTTTTTTTTGCTGTGACAGTTTAATTACATCTTGTTTCACCAATTCATCTGGTTAAGGTCTGATTGAAATTGTTCAGAAAAGGGATACAACTCAAAATAAATGTATAATGTTGAATTATTGACATGCACTGCTATAGAGTCAACTACACGCCGTAAGGTTGTAAAAGAGGCTAATTGCCAAGTCATTCAGTGAGAGAGTTAAGACCTCCCTTCTATTGTTCTCTTGTCTTTTATGGAAAGTCCACACATACTGTACAGTGGATATAAAAAGTCTACACAGCTATGTACAAATACCATGTTTTTATGATATAAAACATAGTCATATATGTGACCTATAATCTCTACATCACAATTGAAATGTTTTTGAAATATTATTTGAAAGGGTAAATAAAAATAAACTGAACTGAATCAATTTGGTTGCGCAAGTGTGCACACCCGCTTATAACTGGGACGTGGCTGTGTTCAGAATTAACAAGTTACATTCAAACTCATTTGAATATGAGTGAGCACACACATGGCACAATTTTAAATGCCTCTGATTCAATTCCTCAAAATTTCAAATGTTCTAGTAGGCTTTTCCGGACATTTTTCTGCCTCCGAGCAGAAAACTGAAGATTTTGTGCTAAAACTGACTGCTATTTCAAACTGTTCATAGTTCCTTCCACGTTTTCTAAGGCCCCAGATCCTAAAAAACAAATCAGCCCAAAATCAGGATGCTTTCACCACCATGCTTCACTTTAGGGATGCTGTCGTTTGATAATCAGCAGGGTTGTGTTACTATGGCCAAAATCTCAACCTTTCAGTGGACCAGCACACATTTTCCCACAAATGTTTGGGGGGAGTTTCCATGTTCTCCCCTGTGCCTGTGTGGGTTTTATCCGGGCACTCCGGTTTCCTCCCACATCCCAAAAACATGCATCGTAGGTTAATTGAAGACTCTAATTTGCCCGTAGGTGTGAATGTGAGTGTGAATGGTTCTTTGTTTGTATGTGCCCTGCGATTGGCTGGCAACCAGTTCAGGGTGTACCCCGTCTCCTGCCCGATGATAGCTGGGATAGGTTCCGGCACTCCCTCGACCCTAGTGAGGATAAGCGGCTCAGAAAATGGATGGATGGATGGATGTTTGGGAGGTTTTGTTTTATCCCTTTTAGGAACAGTTTGGATCAGATTTTAACCAGAAGAACTGCTCAGACAACCTCTAATTACCTTGTTACAGGAAAAAAAAGTAACGAACATGTATCTTTTGTGTGTACTTTCAAGAGAAAAGAAAAACCTTGTACTTCCCCCACCTTGAAAAATAAATCAATTGAGATATGGAAGTTACTGGTCACTTTAATGGTGGAAAATGGTGAGAAATTATTTGGGTGACCTCCTGGGGAGTAGTGGAGGTGTGATGGTGACTCGCCCATGTTCCGTGGGTGCTGGGGCGGTGCCGGCTGGCACCCGCCTGGGTCCCCCAGTTGCTCCTGCTTCCTCCTCTTCTCTTCGTTCCTTGCGTCCTGATGCGGTCGCCTCTTCCTCTTCCCGTGGGGGAGCCGGGCGGTCCCCTGCGGGCTGTGGGGCCTGCTGTGGGGTTCTTTTCTCTGCCTGGTTTGGGGGGGGGGGGGTTCCACCTCCCACGCTCAGGGGTGGGTAGTGGGTGCTGGCGGAGGCGGGGGGGGGGGGTAGTTGGTGCTGCGGGTCTGGGAAGGATGGCCCTCTTCGTCGGTGGTTGTCCGGCCTAATGGGCCCGACCTGCAGGAGCCATGCCTCTTAATCACTCACTTAGCACACACACACACACCATTCACTGTATATATTTTTCTCACTAAACACATCTGGGCACATACACATATCAAAGGGTTCCTGGGCGACTGGTATGGGATCGGGAGGGTGTGAGTGTCGGATCGGGTTTCAGCACGTCTGTGCTGTTTCCCGGTCCGTGCGCCCTGGCCCTCCGCCCTGCCTGCCCCCCTTGATTTTAAATGCATCACACACACTCCCCATGTTTTAATGCACCACATACACCTATCTTTGGAGTGATGGTGGGTCGTGGGTGGGAGGGGTTTGGCTGTTAGGCAATAGTGCCTGGCAGCCCTGCCCCCACCCCCTCGGCTCACTGACCTCTCCAGATTGTAATGCACCACACCACTCAGCGGGGCAGTGGGCAATGACTGCCAGTCGGGGACCTGGCAGTCATAGTAACAGGGGGTGAGGTGGTTCTCACTTACTTGCATGCTCCTGAGGCCGGGCCCCCCAGGCTAGATGACTGCTTGGTGTTGGGGCTGACCTCTCATGGCCCGCGGCTGCTCCTTGGTCTCCCCCTTATTGTTCCTTTTTCGGGTGCCCCTATCCGCCCTCCTTTCCAACAAACAAGGGACACTCTCCCGCCCTCGGGATGGGACTGGCTGCATTGCAGGCCCTGCGGGTTGGGGGGGGGGGGGGCGTCTTGCTCTCCTGGGGTTGGAGGGGGGGGGGGCGTTTGGGCTGGGGGGTTGGCATTGGGTCCCTGCGGCCCCCAACAGGTGGCCTGTTGTCGGGGCGCCTTGGTGGGGCCGGCGGGCCGCCCTGGGTCCCTCAGTGTGGGACGTGTCCCGTCCGCCGGGTTGCTCTCGGATGGACCCCTGGGCCTGATCCCGCCCCTCGATTAATTGGGCGGTGCGGCCACAGCAATTACAGGACACTTCTGCCAGTCTTTGTGCATGTAAAATGGTATCAATTCATTTGCATGTATCCGCAGACACACACCCCTCGGACTCTTTCACTGGGTGTGAGGTCACGTACTTACTGCAACAAATAACTCATGAATATGAAAATCACTTGTGTATCCCCTCACTTATACTCTCGTCCTGTAGACTTTTATAATTCACATAATTAATGCCACCACACTTCAGTTGTACAGTCGGGTTCAGGAACCTTGTCCTGCATGCTTCTTCTCCTGTCCTTGTCCTGTTCTATCTTGTCCTGTCCTTCCCTCACTGTAGCACTACAGCCCCATGCAACACTCATATTTAATGTTTCATTGTTGTAGATAATGTAATGATTTACTTCTCTCGTCCTGTTTACAATTAGTGCTTTGTCTTTTGTCTTTGTTTCTCTCTCCCTTCGAGAAACTTTGTTCTGTTCGACTGAACAAGTCTGATTCTCAATAAACCTCAATTATAATACCACAGCGGAAGCTTAAAAACTCCACTGTGACACAATAAAACTGTTCCGGCATGAAAGCAATACAGATTTTCCATTCTGCTTGACCTAACAGCCGAACAGGACAAAAAAAAAAAAGACACATTATTTGTCTTGTTTTTTTTTTTTTTTTAAATCACAAAAATCTGGCATTTGAACAGGGGTATGTAGATTTTGTATATACTTTGTACATGAGTATTTTTGAAATCACATATCTTTTCTGCTTTGGGTTCAAAAAGACCCACATCCTCACACAGAGAGGTTTTTACAAAATCTCTCTTACATGAAGATGTACTTGCCAGCTGTCAAGCGCTATTAAAAAGCAACAGCAACTGCCGTGGTCACGCATTCTGACGCCTCAATATAGTAAGACATTTGTTTTCATGCATACATATGTATGTACTGTACGTCAATTGTGTGACATTGATCGTTGATAAATCGTGTCTTGAAACAAGTGAGGCTGAGTATATATATATATATTAATTAATTCATCTTCCGTTCCGCTTATCCTCACTTGGGTCGTGGGTGTGCTGGACCCTATCCCAGCTTTCTCCGGGCGAGAGGTGGGGTACACCCTGAACTGGTCGCCAGCCAATCGCAGGGCACATATAAACAAACAACCATTCGCACTCACATTCATACCTACGGGCAATTTAGTGTCTTTAGTTAACCTACCCTGCATGTTTTTGGGATGTGGGAGGAAACCGGAGTGCCCGGAGAAAACCCACACAGGCACAGGGGAGAACATGGAAACTCCCCCCAAACATTTGTGGGAAAATGTGTCCTGGTCTACTGAAAGCAAGGATGAGAACATGGAAATGCCACACAGGCGGGACCGGGTCGCCCACCGTGCCACCACACACACACACACACATACACATATATATATATATATATATGGTTCAGACTCGCCCTCTATTATTCGTGTTGACAGTAACAAATGACTTCCAAATCAGAAGAGCAAAAGACATTTAAAAACACGCACAGAAAAATACAATGACATCTTACCAAAATTACTAAAATAACAAATAAGAACATGATTTGACTGTTATAACATTACTTGTGCTCAAATATTTAGACTGTCAAACTATTGTTCTGCTGTTTTTCGCACCCCTATTCCCCTTGTCCACTCTGCCCCTCTGTCTGTCCCCTAAAACCCTTTTCTGTCTGGCTGCATTTTCAATAAACATCAGAATAATAAAAAAAAATGCAAACTCCCCTGTTGCACAGCAAAACTGTTCCAGCACAAAAGGCATACAGATCCACCATTCTCCAAGGCCATGCAGCTGAACAGGACAGGTTGATAAAAATAAATAAATAAATACATTTTAAAAACCGCTACAACCCCCCCACCCACCTGTTGTTTTTGCCTCACAAGATTAGAGGTCGGACTTACTCTTATACTCATTTGGACCGTGCTTTACAGCAGCAGCAACGATTATAAATTCAACATAACAACAACAAAATGTGTGTCCCATTCATGACTGGAGTGCTATTATTTTTCTTAGCCAAAAATATTAACAGCTCCAAAATATCAGACTTTCAAACTAGATCAGAAGAAGTAATACAACACCAATACAAAAACTCTACGATGTAATAAATAATAATAATATTTGGAAATCTTCCCAGAAAATAATTGTGGTGTATTAGTAGACATTTGTACTTTTTTCATAACTACAATACTGTTATATGTATAATAATTTTTACTATATTGGTATTAATACATTTATTGTGTCAATTTCATTATTTCCATTCCCATCTGTTGTTGCTTGGATGGGAGAAATCACATTCTACTGCCTTATAGTAAGGTGTGTGGCATCCATTATGACTTGAGTTTTAGTTACCAAATATGGTTTCTTGTCCTGTTACACGCCTAGCATCCAATCAAGTTGCTCTGATGTCAGCCCTATTTTCTTTTTGTATCTGGGGATTGTTATATGTTCATTTCTTGGCTGTTCTTGGAATTTTTGCTCAAGAACAGAGTCTGTCAGCATTCATGTACAATTTTATAGGGAAATGCAGTTTCCATTTTCTTACCTCTATCAAGGATTAAGTCCAGTGTATTGCAGCAAGAATTTAGAACAAGCCAGGGTAAACAGTCTGGCAGGTCACTTGACTAACATAGTAGGCTCAAAAAACTCCTATTGAAGTGGCAGTAACTAGTCATTAAAGGGTTGTTTTTAGATTTACCTAAACCCTGTTTTGGACAAAAATTAAAAATCACATAAAGGTTACTCGAAAACCCGCCTCAATCCCTCTAGTGTTTCGGTAACGATTCAGATGGCAAAACCACGCCAATGGTCATGTGGCATGATCTTTAGCGGAATGTTACTAGAACCAACTGACATGATTGGGTTGTATTCTGGGGGGCAAGAAACTGCCCTTCAAAGAAAATGATTCTGCCACATCCAAAGCGACCACACTGACCAGCCATTCATGTGCATTAGCCAGGCTGGTGATTACCATCGGCCAAGCTGAAGGGTGATCATGTGCTATGAGGCGTATCTGTAGTGACTCAGATCCGAGACAACAACCCTACGCCAGTAAACAGTAAATGACAATAAATCTGTGAAGTGTAGCGCCAGGGAAGGCGCAGTGTTCTGTGGTGTTGGTAGTATCCTAATCCATTGCATCTCTTAGCAACAACGTTAGTCAAGTAAGACGTTGAAAACGCTTGCAAACAAAGTGGGCTTTTATTTTTATTGCATTCGGCTTTGTACAGCTAAACTGGCTTTTCTGGTTAGAAACAGTAAACAGCTAAGTATGTACATAGCTTCATCAGATACATTTGAGCTTGTTCTTTGGAAGGCTTTACAGCTGCAGGCTTGTATTACAGTAAAAAAACAATCACCCTCCCCTCTTTAAAATTCGTCAAATCTAAGCGATAAAAAAAAAAAATGGTGACAGCGAAAAAACTTGAATGTTTTGACAGCAGAACATCTTGTGTGACAGTATAATGTGTGGTTTTGT
Source organism: Phycodurus eques (assembly GCF_024500275.1). Lineage (NCBI taxonomy): Eukaryota > Metazoa > Chordata > Actinopteri > Syngnathiformes > Syngnathidae > Phycodurus > Phycodurus eques. Next base: position 8,369,822 of record NC_084541.1, read on the forward strand.
GCACTGCAATTCTTAAGCAATACAACTAGTAAAACCACCTCAACATTTTGTTCCTGGAGTCATTCCTGAGCATTAACAAATATTTATTTATGGCAAAGTTGCACATAGGAGGAAATTCATCTGTGGAACTTTACCAGTACAAAGTACTGTATATTTAGATGAGGAACATTTCCTTATAGATTTTATGTAATAATGTAATAACTGCAAGGGGCAGGAGTGTGGATTTGGCAGAGCTGGGGGGCTATAATCAATCCTGGCATTGCAGAGATCAGAATGTAATGCATCATACAGCTGTTTCGGTGGTACTGTTTAAAACCACAACTACAATAACATACATACAGTATGGTCAAATGATTTTCACAGACAGTGTCTGAGATCGTGTCAATCATATGTGCACATTAGTATCTTTGTAAAGGCAGATTTTTTTTATACAGATCAGACAACTCTATGCCTTTAGCTTCACAGTAAATTGGAACAGTAAAATCAGTTTGGTGATCAACTGTTATGGTATATGTACACACACATAGTACAGTGCCACAAACTCAAGAACCAAATTTGATGGTGCAAAGGGGTATACAATGTGGTCGTCTACAACCTTGCATTTGTTTTTTGGTTTTTTTTCAATTCTTCTCTAAGTACAACCCCAATTCCAATGAAGTTGGGATGTCGTGTTAAACATAAAATAAAAACAGAATACAATGATTTGCAAATCATGTTCAACCTATATTTAATTGAATACACTACAAAGACAAGATGTTTAATGTTCAAACTGATACACTTGATTGTTTTTAGCAAATAATCCTTAACTTAGAATTTTATAGCTACAACATGTTCCAAAAAAGCTGGGACATGTGGCAAAAAAGACTGAAAAAGTTGAGGAATGCTCATCAAACACCTGTTTGGAACATCCCACAGGTGAACAGGCTAATTGGGAACAGGTGGGTGCCATGAGTGGGTATAAAAGGAGCTTCCCTGAATTGCTCAGTCATTCACAAGCAAAGATGGGGCGAGGTTCACCTCTTTGTGAATAAGTGCGTGAGAAAATAGTCAAACAGTTTAAGGACAATGTTTCTCAACGTACAATTGCAAGGAATTTAGGGATTTCATCATCTATGGTCCATAATATCATCAAAAGGTTCAGAGAATCTGGAGAAATCACTGCATGTAAGCGGCAAGGCCAAAAACCAACATTGAATGCCCGTGACCTTCGATCCCTCAGGCGGCACTGCATCAAAAACCGACATCAATGTGTAAAGGATATCACCACATGGGCTCAGGAACACTTCAGAAAACCAATGTCAGTAAATACAGTTCGGCACTACATCCATAAGTGCAACTTGAAACTCTACTAAGCAAAAGCCATTTATCAACAATACCCAGCAACGCCGCCGGCTTCTGTGGGCCCGAGCTCATCTAAGATGGACTGATGCAAAGTGGTAAAGTTTTCTGTCGTCCGACGAGTCCACATTTCAAATAGTTTTTGAAAATTGTGGACGTTGTGTCCTCTGGGCCAAAGAGGAAAAGAACCATCCAGGCTGTTATGGACGCAAAGTTCAAAAGCCAGCATCTGTGATGGTATGGGGCTGTGTTAGTGCCAATGGCATGGGTAACTTACACATCTGTGAAGGCACCATTAATGCTGAAAGGTACATACAGGTTTTGGAGAAACATATGCTGCCATCCAAGCAACGTCTTTTTCATTGACGCCCATGCTTATTTCAGCAAGACAATGCCAAACAACATTCTGCATGTGTTACAACAGCGTGGCTTCGTAGTAAAAGAGGTCTACAAGACAGGCCTGCCTGCAGGCCAGACCTGTCTCCCATTGAAAATGTGTGGCGCATTATGGAACGCAAAATACAACAACGGAGACCCCGGACTGTTGAACAGCTGAAGCTGTACATCAAGCAAGAATGGGAAATAATTCCACCTACAAAGCTTCAACAATGAGTGTCCTTAGTTCCCAAACGTGTATTGAATATTGTTAAAAGAAAAGGTGATGTAACACAGTGCTAAACATGACCTAGTCCCAGCTTTTTTGGAACATGTTGCAGCCATAAAATTCTAAATTAATGATTATTTGCTAAAAACAATAAAGTTTATCAGTTTGAACATTAAATATCTTGTCGTCGTAGTGTATTCAATTAAATATAGGTTGAAAATGATTTGCAAATCATTGTATTCTGTTTTTTACTTATGTTTAACACAACGTCCCAACTTCATTGGAATTGGGGTCGTATAAGAAGGTCTTATAATAAACTGTGGTGAACATAGATAAATGCATGTGTTTATTAGATTATAAAACCAGTGTAGATGAAGCAGGAGTGGGGCAGATATCGCCAAAGTGTTAAGTAACAGTGTGACACACATTCTTCTTTGAAACACATCTTATGATTGTGCCTTTTGTCCTTATTAACACTTGGTTTTATCCCCAACTTTTTTTCCGATTGATTGACCTCATTTTCCATGGTTTATCTGCTGATCGCTCTGCTGAATAATGGAATTTTTCATTCAATTCCAGTATTCACTTTCTTTTCTGATTAATTATCTTCACTGTGTTTTCACTGATTTTATATAAAGTTGCGAAATGCATTTTTTTTTTCTTGTGCCTGAGCTTGCTTAACAGTTCTGTCTTGCAACACTATATTATGGATTATGTTTCCTAATATGCTCGATTTGGAATGCTATAGATTTTGGGTGTCAAAAACTATGGCTTTACAAAAGCAATGCATTGTTGCATGGAGCAGTATATGATTGAAGTCATATTACATAAGTTGAATTGTTCAGCTGGCCCACATACCACTTGGTTAGCGTGCACAAGGCATCACGTGGTGGCGTGTTTCAGTGTGTCAGCATGACACTTTTAGATGGGTCATATGTCAAGTGAGCTGATGAGGTATGTATTATATGCATATATTTACTACACAAAGACGTGCCGAACTATAAATACACTTCCAAGTGCTTGAATTCATGGTTATGTATAAATGCTTAAGTCTAAAGCAGCCATTTAACTGATCAATGATGCCCTATGCCATACAGTATTCACAGTTGTATTTTCCCCATTTCATTTGTCACACAAATTTACTTTTCATTGTCAGTTTTTCCAAAGAGTGAGTCGAACTGGCCAGTGTCTACAAGAGGGGCTCGATTGCGGCCCCAAATGACAAAAAGTGCAGGGTCAAGCTGAACAGCTTAAAGCACCCTCGTACGTACTGTATGCCAAATGTGTAACCGCTCACCTCGTGCTAAAACACACAATGCCGAAATCCAGTTGATGTCATCCGATTAAACAGGCTAATAATTTCTGTAATTTTTTTCTAACAGTATTTCCACCATCTAACATTTGTATGATACTCGTCTACCTGCACAATCTTAAAAAATCCAATGCAAAATCGGTATTAAAAATTGTGCCATGACAAAGATAAAGATATAGACACAAAGATAAATACTTTTCATTGACAGCCAGGTAAGCTTTTAATAGTATGTTTATATTGGGGTTGCAGATTTGTTGAACTGCAGTGCATTATATGAAGAGGTATACGTTACACCACGCCAAACTACATCCACAATAATAAATACAGTATATAACATTTTTAAAAAAGTGTACATTATTAATGTTTGAAAAGCTGAATTTCTGAAACAGCACCTCAATCGTATTAGGTTGGCTAATTTTGTGCTTAATAAATATTTCATCATAATGCGCTCCAAGCATCCTATGCCAAAAAACTAAAACCCAAATGATTTAATGTCTATGTAAGGATGAAGAATGTTGCTTTTGTGTGCTTAAATGCACAGATGGATGTAACATATAGGTCACAGAGCTGGAAGTGTTTAAACCATTCAAGAACACACGCACATGTCGCTACATATGTCCATACACTCACACACACACAACACTATAACCTCAAGTGCTCAAATACATTCACAACTACAACTGCAGTTTTCTTCTTTTTTTTCACCCAGGACTATATTGTAGAAACCTGAGCCTAATTAATGCTCTTGACTTGAGGAATCTTCCTTTTAATTGTCAACAAATAATGTGCTCTTTTATGTTGCCATAAAGGTGCTTTTAAAAAATCTGTTGTCTTTTCTATGCATACAACAAATGTTTTTAAGAGCCACATTAAGAAAAAATAAATATTACAATAATTACATCTTTTGCCGTGAAACAAACATCAACCAAGGGGATTTGTTTTTAACAAATGGTTAATATTACACAATTAGTATGTGTGTTAGGTGTTGCTTTCTTTATTCTCACATTGCAAGTTTTTCTCTGAACCTTATGACTTGAATCTCATAGTATAGTAATCTCATAGTATTACTACTTTATAATGTTTGAACTTTTTCTCATAGTTTGTATTATGTCCTTTTGTTATAACTGTGACACTAATATGTAAAAAATAATAATTTATTATAACAGCCATTCTTTTTTCCTGTTTTTTTTTTTTTTGTTACGAATCGCCCTGGACAGCTGTGGAGCGGCAGCCGCTGCTGATGCTTGCCTCCAAATGATAATAACTCTTGAAATGAACATTACCTGTTTTGGGGAGTGGGGGAGGTGGTGTGGGGGGTGACGGACTTTAGGAGATGATCATGTGAGTTGTCAGATGGTTCTTTTGGGTCAAATGCTCTTTAACAAAAGCGCAGCTCATCGACAATTTCTGCAACATTTAATGAGGGCATGCAGCGTGAGATGTTGCCATGGAATAGAATACACTGGGTACACTCACACATGAATGTCTGTGCTAACTTTACCCGACAGACAAAAAGAAAGAAGGAGATTTGGTGTAGATTTTGCTCCCATCTGTAACTGGACAAAGGATCTGCTATGGTTAACGGGTGGTGGTGGGTGTGTTTTTGACAGAAAGTTGAGCAAGCTGTCCTGTCAAAAAAAATATTTAGACTGTCCTGCACTTGTGTTTATTGTATGTTGTTCTCTGCAGGGATTTATTTCATTTCACCACATTTGAATGTTTTTTTTCCCTGTTGTTGGACTGAATGTCCTAACACATTCATCTTGTGTGTTATTATTCCGTCCTAACTTCTATTTAGTGTTGTGTGTTTCTTATTAGGTCCATTTAGTTTACCAAATGTACAGTAGTTATTCAAGAAATCTGAGCTGAAAAATGTTGTAGCATTACTTGGTCCCTTTCTTGTTACTTTATAATGTGAGTGACTAAGTAAGCAAGCATTTGCAACAGAAATGCTCTTTTGCATGTTTTATATACAGTAGTTGCATTTTTTAAAGGAGGAATTTAGTTGGGAGAAGCCAGTTCTAAGTTCTGAAAGTGTCTCTTGAGTGAATTGTAAAAGCAACCATGCCTCCCAATGTAATTCAAACATTCCATAATGATCACAAGACATCATGACTCACTTTAAAAACATTGAATCGGTGAGGTTGTGTTACGCCCCACAAAAAATGTTTTTAACAGCAAGTGAAACGGTTATGTGTGCTCGCCGATGCTATGCAACACCTCACCTGTTAATTTCGGTGCAACATTCTGTACGAATACCTAATGAATTCTTTAATACTTTAATGAGAGCCTCACCATGTAAAGAGAAGAACACAAAGCCTCCTGTATTGAGGCCATTTTCACCTGTCTGATCAACGCTGTTTAATTTGCCATTGTTCTCGCTACACGTTTACATTATATCTTTAATTAAAGCTGACATATAAACGCACACAAGGCATACTGATTTTAAAATAAATAATTGCAGCGACAAATGGTGCTCATCCATCAGCTGGGGCTTCAAACAAAACCATGGATGATTCCTTAAAAACTGAGTAATGTAGATATACTGTATTGCGTGCACGTGCATGGGCCACAATTCTCTGTGGCCTTTTGTCTCCAGATGTAAATTTGGCAAACGTAGCAAAGGTCTTGAATGCACGCTGTAAGTACTATTAGCATATTCAAGATCTATATTATTCACATGGCTGATACTGCTCCTTTCATACGCGTGCCTCTTGTGTCTGTTCTCAACCCCCATCCCCCAGTCTCGCCACTTCACCCCCCATGCCCCTCCACCACTGCCTTATTAACTGATGTCCAATTTGATGCAACATATTTCATGAGCCTGTCACGTAATACAGGCAACTGATTAACCTGGAGTCTGGCTGCTTGGTGGAGTTACAGCCCAATTTTTTGAGCCCCCACTCCCCACTATCATACCCCTCCTCTCCATCCCTGAGCCCTCCTCAGTCTTTGTTGTGGCGGTTGCAGCAGAGCATGCATTGCATTGGCGGTCTGAAGCATTGTGTCTGATTTCCAGCAGACAAACTGACCTCTGGGGATTTATTGACAGCAAACTCTCAGAGGCAGACACAGAGCTCGGAGCATGGAGGCAGGCAGCGAGGGGCGGGGTGGGGAGGTAGGAGAGGAGAGGAGTGGTGCTTGATTGTTTCAGACAGGGAGACAGACAGATGGAGGGGGAAGGCGGCAAGAGGGATGATGAAACAGGAAACAGGTAGCAATCCAGAGAAAGGGATCAGCACGAGAGGTTGGGGAGTGGGTGCCCAAATTTGGTTGGATTTTTGGAAATTTTGTTTTTTGGTAGCGCGTGCGGATGTGGGAAGAAAATGGCTGCCACCTACGAGGATCTAATTAATTTTGAAGGATCATCAGGCCCTTTAGTGTGAGGCAGGGTACAGGAGGTAGGGGAGGGGGCGCGAGGCAGACCCCTGGGCTGATTAGAATTCACTGCAGGTAGGCGCTGGCTGCTGCTCACCCACTGTGTCACGGCTAAAATGGAATCACTGTTGTGAGTGGCAGTCTGGGCAAGTGGAGCCTGCCTCCCTTGGCCCGCTCCCCTTTGTTGGCACCATTCACTTGAGTCTACCCCTAAGGCAGGTGGATTTCCATGTCAGCATGGACGAAGGCAGCCAGAAAGGGAGATATATGTACAGTATGTTTGCTTTGCTTAACTGTAGCGCCCCTAGCAACAGGCTAACCTGACAGATAATATTTGCCATGGTGATGGCAAATATAATTTGGCACATGCATGGCTGTTATTCAGTTCTGAATTTGACTAAGTCAAATCAGAATTGCAGGGTGACAGGTTGTCTAAGAACACGAGCTTCACCTATACGAGTTCCCCCCCCCCCCCCCCAGGGTTGTCTATAGCAATATGGTCAAGAAGCAACACTTGCTCCAAGTATGTTTTTTTCATTAACTCTGAGCCTTAGTTGGCCCATTTCTTCAATAATTCCATTCTGCTTGTTTAACATGTAAACTTTCTGACACTGACCTCCTCAGTTTGACATTGTTGGTCCTCTGGTCTCCATCAGGGCATGCCCTTTGAGTGCTGCATAATGTTACCTCTCAGACAGGACATAGCTATTTTGGATTCCCTTGTCCATATCTTTCGCCTTTAGGCTGCGGTGTGGGGCTCCTCAGGGTTTTGTGCTTGGCCCAGTTCTGTTCAACATTTGCATGCTGCCACTGGGAAATCTCTTCAGGGTCATCCGTTTCCATTTAATGCAGATGATACCCAAATTACTCATTTTGGCTTACAAACTGCCCTAAGGACATTCACATATTGTTGGCCTGAATTTCTTACAATTCAACTTAAAAAAGACTGATACTTGAGCTTGACTTCTGCTTGCTATTACATCATCTGCCGTACTAATACTTACTACTTAAAATTCAAAGCCGTTTCTTTCAAACCCCACCCCCCAAAAAAATCACATTTTACATGATGACTATTTTTTCCAACTCCCTTCCCTCTGTCCTTAGCAAAAACATTGTATTGTCAGTACAATTAACCCAAAACGAAGCAGCCAGGATTGTAATGGGTACTTGAAAACAAGAGTAAATGACACCTTTGCTTTCAACACTGCACCGAATGCCTATTCATTTTGCAATTACTTTAAATTTGTACTTATTTTTTCAAAATCCATGTAATGTGCTGCCCCAACTTATATTATTGGTCTTTTTAACTCATGTACCATCAGTGTATTTGTGTGTGTGTGTGTGTTTGTGTGTGTGTGTGTGTGTGCGTGCGAGCCAAAAAGTGGCTCCTAGTCGTGATCACCCCTTTCTTTTAAAAAAGGCCATCATTTGACATAAAACTAAAAAGCATAAAAATTAATACTAATATAATAAACACATTATTACTCTTTCAGGTTTTTATGCACAGGTTTTGACACGAATCACAAAGATATCTGACATGCTCAAGACTGGCTCCATTGGAGGGGAAGGGAATAATACAGAGGTCACTTGATTGAAGTCAGATATACTTTTAATCTGCAGGTTTTAACTGACAAAAGCATTTAAATGCTGCCTTTACTCATTTAGCAGAAGACTGGAAATATGTGATGCCAGAGTTCAGAGTGGGAAATTTGATTAAGACACCAAAAGGAAATTTCACACTGCTTCAAATGATTTTCCCCCTGGTGTGAGTGACCTGAAATGACACCATATCCCTTCAGTTTATTTTTTTATTTTTTTGTATTTTTTTACATGGCTACTTTAGTTTAAGTTTTTGCACGCTGCCCTCTATATACAGTATAAAAGCTGCTGTTTAAAAGCTGGCCTTAGCATCACCAAAAGCAGCTTGTCACATGCTTAATTAATGAGGTTGAATGGCGGGTTTGTGTTTTGCAATGAATGTCTTGTGTGTTTAATATTGGGATTCATTTTTTCTTATTACAACTTGTAAGAACTGCGGGACGTCTTTGTCTTGTTTGAGCTGTTGGAGACGAGAAAATAGCGTGCACGCACACAGTCACTCTCACACAGACACACACAAACACATGCACACGCACACACACACACACACACACATGCTGAGTGCATTAATTAATGTGGAATTAAGATCGTTTTTTTAAAGGGTGTGGTTTTGTTGCCCAGTGACTCAGATAACTGCTGAGAGACTAGCTTTCTCCAATATAATTTTCACCCTTGTTGCGGAATTGCACACAGGACCGTCCATTTTTGTTTTTTGTTTTAATTTGGCAGTGAAAACTCTTCACACATCTGTTGCAGCATGTTGGAGGTAGACATTCGTGTTGCTTCGGGTCCATCAAGGGAGTGGCAATATCGATGTGATCTAAAGATTTGTCTTTGTCTTTTTTCCTTCTTCTCTCCCCTGCAAACACTTTGGCAGAGCAACACATGATTTGGAAAGAGAGGACTGACAGCCTTGCCTAGTGCCCGGCCTCTGTTCAGCCATCTCCACCAGCAAACTGAAGCTTGACCCGCACTTCATCACCAGCCGCACGTCATCTAACTGTGAGTTCCTTTTCTAGTTTTCATATTCAACTGTAAAATACTTGGAATTATGAACATCACTATCTTGTTGCAAATACCATCTAATTGGTTCTGGATTTTAGAATAATAGGGTTATTATATTATGATTATATTCTTTACACTTACTGTTCATGTAACATCTATCATGCAAGTGCAAATTTTAGGCATTTTTCAAAAGCTATTTCCCTTGGCTCACTGTAGTTATGCTTTGTTTTCCGGTCTAATATTTCACGAGAAAAATGTTTCATAATCATTTTGCCCTTTGTTCACAGTTAAGATTAAAAGCTTTAAATATATATTTGCAGTCTTATAAGTGGGGCCAATGTTCATGGTTTAAATGATAATTTTCTTACCAAAAAGGGACGTTTTATTTGAAATATCCTCCATACTCACTCATGATAATGAATTAAATATATACTACATCTGAAGTAGTCTAAATGAATACATTTTGAAGTAATTCAGTAGTAATTTACATAGAGATTTTCTTTTTTGCTATTTTATCACCAAACTGTCCCAAAAAACAAAACGCATCCAGATTAATATAAGCAGACTAATCTACAGCGGCACATCCAGTGTGTTCTTGTCTTGAGTTTGGCAGTACCATGATAGTGAGCACATGACCAACAATGGAGTCCGCTTCTCCTCCAAGCCCTGTGCGCCACCCACTGGCGATTAAAGGAGCTTCGCAAAACACAATCTTCATTAAGACACATGTATTATTATTATTATTAATATTATTACTAAGCTTTCTCAGTGTAATGAGAGCTGAACTGTATTAAAATTTTGTCTTTTTTTTTAAATCAACACTGACAAAGAGGTATTAGTTCAAAGTTTTTCAGTCGTACTGTATATATTAGTGTCGAGCTATCAGTCAATCAGTATTTTCTATTTATATTAGGGAAAGAATTGGGAGATACAGCTCTTGTATTTCACAAACTAATATTTTGACTGAATATGCACAATAGCCATGTAATTTAATTATACTATTATGAAATCTCTAAAGCAATGTACACAGATTTTTGCTTGATTAACAAAGTTCTATATATCATCTTTGATTGGTGAACAAAATGTTATGTATAATTTAGGACATGCAATGACTGAACACTTGAAATCTTTTCATATTTTAAGTCATACCAATATCAGGTAAAAAAACTGCTTGAATAGTTCTCTCCCTTGTGTTACAACAAAAGTCACATTTCATGCCCTCAGTCTTTTTGTCAGTTTTCAAACATGTACTTGAGAATAGCACTCAACAACACTTATTGCAATTAGCAATTCCAATATCGTTGCAGCACAAGCAGGGCAAGTGCAGTGAAATTAACAAGGCTAAATAATGCAACGTCTCTCTAAATGAGGTGTGTTGCTGCCCCGTTTTCAGGTCACATCAGTTGCAAGGGGATGACCGAGCGCATTCATAACATCAATCTCCACAACTTCAGCAATTCTGTACTTGAGACCCTCAATGAGCAGCGCAACCGTGGGCACTTTTGTGATGTGACTGTTCGGATCCATGGAAGTATGCTGCGAGCTCACCGCTGCGTGCTGGCCGCTGGAAGCCCCTTCTTTCAGGACAAGCTGCTTTTGGGCTACAGCGACATTGAGATCCCCTCTGTGGTCTCGGTGCAATCCATCCAAAAGTTGATTGACTTTATGTACAGCGGGATTCTGCGAGTGTCTCAGTCGGAGGCCCTGCAGATCCTAACTGCAGCCAGCATCTTGCAGATCAAGACCGTCATCGATGAGTGCACTCGCATCGTGTCCCAGAATGTGGGCCTGGCAGGCCCGGGAGGCTTCCCCGTTATACCAGGAGACTCTGGTCAGGACACCCCCCGTGGCACACCAGAGTCCGGCACGTCCGGGCCGAGCAGTGACGCCGAGTCGGGCTGTATGCAAACGTCGACCCAGCAGAACGTGGATCGAGCGTACACGTCGCTGTACTCCTACTCCTGCCTCTCCAATGGCACCCGGGAGCGCTCCCTTTACATCAACCCCATGGCGACCAATTACGATCCGAGTGTCGGTGCTCAGAAAAACCAGCAGTCGCAGGATCCCCCCTGGATGAACCGCATCCAGGATAGATCACAGCAGGTAGACCGCTTCATCACCACGGCCGAATCCACGCACTGTCGCAAGCAGCCCCGACCGGTACGCCTACACACAGGTGGGATGCACATCAAGCAGGAGGCCGAAGATGAGTACGGCTGCTTCGACAATGTAGGGGACTGCCAGGTGGAGAATGACCACACTCAGGGTGTGGTGAATGAGTCCAAGGTGGAAAGTTTTGACTCGGGTGTCAGCTCCTCCATCAGTACTGAGCCAGACGCCATGGAGCAGCAGCCCTACCTGAGCTTTAACCGGGATGGCGCCGGCGAAGTCCAGCAAGGGGAAGGCGGTCCGGTGCAGATCGAGGTCAACGACTCGTCCCCGGAGCAAGTGCAGGAGCCTGACGAGGGTGACCAGAGCCACAGCACTAGTGACAGTACCATGATGCAACACCTGCCAAACCCCATAATGTCCCAATCCCTGGCCAGCACACCGCACTACCTGCGGCAGGTCGAGTCACACACCAGCAATCTCCGAATGCCGCACACCGTGACCAGCAATTCTCAAGTGATGGGCGCCGCCGGGGGCACCTTCTTGCCCACGCTCTTCCCGCCGCAGCCGGCCAGAGACAACAAGTCTTTTATTTACCTTCCCGGTCAGCAGCAGGCCCAGTTTGTGACGGTGCCGCCCCCCGCCATGCCATCGTTCCCCAACGCCATGGCCGTGCCGCCAGCGCCATCCCAGCAGCAGCAGGCAATGAGTCAGGGGGAGAAGAAACCCTATGCATGCACTCTCTGCTGTAAAACCTTTACTGCAAAACAGAACTACGTCAAACACATGTTTGTGCATACTGGTAAGTCACATTGTTTCACTCTTTCTGTACATGAATGACTAAAGTTCACATTTTTCTCAACACAATTATTATAAAAAGCAGAAACACTCGCCTTATAATTTTATTTCTGGCTTAGAATACTTGGCCAAAAATCTTTTCCAGAGGATATATAAAAAACAAACTAGTACTTTGTAGAGCAGAGTGACAACACATTACCTGAAGGAGTAACCAGTCCTTAGGATCACAATAGTATGACAGTCAGTGACAAACTATTTCCTCTGAATCTTGTGGAAAATAAAAAAACAGGACGAAAAGGTTTTGATTAAGGGGATGATTTTTAATTCATGCTACTTCCGTTAAATTATGGTACATTTATTGCATAAAGGTTTTTTTTTAGATAGCTTTATGTTAACGTCAAAATTAGCAGACAAATTCATGAGCCAGACAAACTGATATGTAGATAGCTTCGTTTTTAAAGTAATAAATGCATGCAAACATATGTGAGTACTATTTCATCATTTACAGTTTGAGTCTAGCAAAGATAATAATTGCAATCAAATATTGCATGGCTGCTGCAACTTTTATGAGTCACTAATGAAAACCAATAACTATGATTATAACAATATTAATAATATTAATCTTTTTTTGTGTAATTTGTCTCTTGTTGCCTTTTTTGTTCATTTTAGTTTTTAACAGCACCGTATTGGAGCACATGTCACTTTACAACTCCTGGAAATTCAACCCTAGACAATTACTTGAGCACATTACAATGTTTTACTCTTTTTAAAAAGCTTATCAATATCATTATAGCATTTTGTGATACTGAATATATAAGTCAGTTCAGAGGCAAGCGGGGTTCATGTTTAACTCTCATTGTAAGGGGAAGTTTACAATTTTAAAAAGCATCACTTTTGTCATGCATATTAAAACAATCCTTAAGGTTTGCCAGTAATAAAAGATATGAATAAATATGATTTGTGAAAAAACAAATCTTTGGCCCCCACTCATGCCTCTAATTTGATTAAAAAGCCAATTTCACTACAAACTTCAAACTGATAACATTTAGTGTTGTACTAACACCACATCACGAATAAGGTGCTTTTCTGGGGGGTTACAGGTCAGCGTGAGGCCATCATGTACGACTGTAAATTCAATATGACTGTTTTAACAATTATGAAAAAGGTGATTTTTTTAAATTGCAAACTAGACCAAATAGGTCCCCTTGTGTGAAATGTGAATCCAATAATATAGAATTAAGAATGCTCTTAATTTCAATTTAGGTAAAGTAAGTCCAGACAAAAATGTCTCTCTAGCCAGACACAAAGCGAGTTTTAATGCTTCCCCATGTGCGGCCTTGAGGCGTCCACTAGATGAAGTCAGCAGGAGCATTTAACTTTGAATTGTCAGCTGCTGACGAGCTCATATTCTTTAATGGAATTGGGGACTGGACACCTTCTGTTTGGCTTCTCGTGCCGACTACAAGCACAGTGTTGCAGATTTGTGTAAATGACCACTGTTGGCTTCTACATGTGTTTGTTGATGCCATTAACAGATGGAGCAGCTTCAGCCTCAGCTAAGGAAAGGGAAAACATTTTTACATTCATGAGTTTTTTTTCTCTCGCTCTCTCTCGGCTGATGAGAGTATAGTTAAATATGATAAAGTTGCATTTTCATGCTTCCTTGTGACCGTTCGGTATTGGTATCAATTTGCCTGTGCATGTGAGCATTTACGTAAAA